>NC_091071.1:157109090-157412121 GCF_032405125.1 Capricornis sumatraensis
CTTCCTGATGTTCAAGCTGGTTTTAGAAAAGGCAGAGGAACCAGAGATCAAATTGCCAACATCTGCTGGATCATGGAAAAAGCAAGAGAGTTCCAGAAAAACATCTATTTCTGCTTTATTGACTATGCCAAAGCCTTTGACTGTGTGGATCACAATAAACTGTGGAAAATTCTGAAAGAGATGGGAATACCAGACCACCTGACCTGCCTCTTGAGAAACCTGTATGCAGGTCAGGAAGCAGCAGTTAGAACTGGACATGGAACAACAGATTGGTTACAAATAGGAAAAGGAGTGTGTCAAGGCTGTATATTGTCACCCTGCTTATTTAACTTATATGCAGAGTACATCATGAGAAATGCTGGACTGGAAGAAACACAAGCTGGAATCAAGATTGCTGGGAATATGCAGATGACACCACCCTTATGGCAGAAAGTGAAGAGGAACTAAAAAGCCTCTTGATGAAAGTGAAAGTAGAGAGTGAAAAAGTTGGCTTAAAGCTCAACATTCAGAAAACGAAGATCATGGCATCTGGTCCCATCACTTCATGGGAAATAGATGGGGAAACAGTGGAAACAGTGTCAGACTTTATTTTGGGGGGGGGCTCCAAAATCACTGCAGATGGTGATTGCAGCCATGAAATTAAAAGACGCTTACTCCTTGGAAGAAAAGTTATGACCAACCTAGATAGTATATTCAAAAGCAGAGACATTACTTTGCCGACTAAGATCCGTCTAGTCAAGGCTATGGTTTTTCCAGTGGTCATGTATGGATGTGACAGTTGGACTTTGAAGAAGGCTAAATGCCGAAGAATTGATGCTTTTGAAGTGTGGTGCTGGAGAAGACTCTTGAGAGTCCCTTGGACTGCAAGGAGATCCAACCAGTCAATTCTGAAGGAGATCAACCCCAGGATTTCTTTGGAAAGAATGAATTGGGGGCAGGAGGAGAAGGGGACGACAGAGGATGAGATGGCTGGATGGCATCACGGACTCGATGGACGTGAGTCTGAGTGAACTCCGGGAGTTGGTGATGGACAGGGAGGCCTGGCGTGCTGCGAATCATGTGGTCCCAAAGATTGGGACATGACTGAGCGACTGAACTGAATTGAACTGAAGATATGCATTCAATAAGTACTTGGTGAATGACTAAACACTGACATTCCTGATCATGTATTCAGACATTCATTCATTACTGAGCATCTACTATGTACCCTAATATCAGTCTGTCTAAAACACATATCCCAGGCTCTGAGAAGCATAAGACGGTCTGCACTGACAAGAGGTCATGTAGGAAAATACATGGAGAGACACATAGCATCCTTCTAACACAGACAATAATTATACTACAGTTTCCACTGTACAAAGCACCTCCATGTATATCCCCCGTTTTGATCTCATAATGCAAATTGTACGTGTCACTACCATTCAGAGGCTCTATCAGTGACTGCTGATTATAGTCAGGATAAAATAGAAGCTACTTGGCAAGGCTTTTGCTCATTCACCCAAGAATGATTTTGCCTACCATGTGCCAGACATTGTTGTAAGTACTGGGAATACAGGAGTGGACCAAAAACAGTCTCCATCCTCATGGTGCTTACCCCCCAGTGGCTGACCATGTGCCTGAGGATGTAGCCTCTGCCCACCTTCCCATCCTCTTCCCCCAACCCCCTCCCTTCTCTCCAGCCACATGGGACTATAGGGTGCCTTCTGAAAATGATGGCTAAGAAAATGCTATTCTACATATTCTCACCCATCATCTCCTCCATTTGGAACACTTTCCTCTCCTCTCCATCTGGCTACTTCCTTCTGGGCTATCCAGCTCAGGCAGGGCCAGGTCTCACTCCTCAGGGAAGCTTTGCCCACCACGCTCACTGGATCTAGCAAACCACCCCCTGAAACCCCCTCAACACACATCCATCGTCGCCCTGAGGAAGGGTTACATGTGGAGAAGTGAACTTGTGATTAGGACTCTCCTGCAAACGCATTCCTGCATGCTCAGTCCCTCAGTCATGTCTGACTCTTTGTGACCTCATAGACTGTAGCCCAACAGGCTCCTCTGTCCATGGAGTTCTCCGGGCAAGAATACTGGAATGGGTTGCCATTCCCTTCTCCAAGGGGTCTTCCTGACCCAGGGATCGAACTTAGATCTCCTGCATTGTATTATTATTTTTTTTTTCCTTTGGTGGACATCAGTCATTTGTGCTACCCATAATTTGTCCCCTCACTGATCTTCCCTGGGGATTCTTGTTCCCCCTCCCCCAGGAGTCCCAAGAGAGTCTGAGTCCAGAAAAAACCTAAGGAAGCAGGAGAGGAGAGCCTCTGCCTCAGAACTAAGCTATCCACACAACCCCATTCCCCTGAGTGAGTGACTGAGTGCATTCGAGAGAGAAGAGAGTCTGATCCAAGCTGGTACAACTGACGTGAAGTCCAGAAGTTTTAGGGGACCTTTGTGGGGTGAAGAACTCAAATGGATCATCTTCAGAGTTGCTGGCTGCCAGCTTCTGACCACAGTGGCCTATCTGGGGAAGTGGCAGAGCTCAGAGTCAGCTCCAAGGCCTGCTTCTTAAGACCCAGGCTACTTAAGCACAAAAAACAATGTAAGAACAGACTTATGGTCACAGGGGCAGCAAGGAAGGAGAAGGTGGGATAAACGGAGAGAAAAACATGGAAGCATATGCACTACCATATGTAAAATAGATAGCCAATGGGAATTTGCTGTATGACTCAGGGAACGCAAGCCAGGGCTCTGTAACAATTTAGAGGGATGGGATGGGATTGGGAGGGAGGTTCAAGAGGAGGGGACATATGTATACCTATGGCTGATTCACCTTGATGTTTGACAGAAAACAACAAAATTCTGTGAAGCAATGATCCTTCAATTAAAAGATAAATAAATTTATAAAAAATAAAGATAAAAAATTTAATTTTAAAAAAGAAATAAAATTAAGGCTTACACACACACGTGCGTGCACACACATGCACACACAAAGCCAATGCATTTACCCCTCATTCTCTCTCCCCAAAAGGAAGTTTGCAATGGGTTTCATATCCTGAAAAATTCACCCCATTATAGGAGTGAAGTAGCTATAATGTTTTATCTTATATAGTGTATGATATCCGATCCTTTGTACATTAATTCTTCAGGGACTTTTATATGACACCAGAAATAGAAGTTTCCAGAAGATAATTCCCCATTTTGTTTGCAAAAGCCTAACCTCATTAATATTTATCCAAAAAACTATTCTGCACTCCCCAAATTCAACCTAACTTTCCAATGGAGCTAAGCTGTATAAGCCATGATTCAGAAGTAAAAATGTCAGTCGGCCTTTAAAACAGAAATGTGTCTCCTGCTGCACACACTTATTACATTTTTGCTCGACAGAGAGATTTGAATTCTGGAGATTAACTAAGACTGAAGGAAAATTTTTAGACGCCTTGCAAATTAGTGAATTATATAATAGGCAACTAACAGAAACAGTGCCTATCTGCCTTGTGTGAATGAGAAGGTAAAGGATTTAGAGATCATTTCATATAGAATCAATATGACTCATATTTTATTAATAACTCAAAGCTGATGAGAATAAAATTAATCAAAGGGAAAGATAATTCATCTTTTAGCCTGTTTTTACCTTATCCAGTAGGTCTTAAAGCACTTCCTGACCATTTCTCAAGGACAGAAACTTTGCTGTGGATATCATGTACACCTCCCTGCCCGCACACACTTACAGAGTACTGGACTGTGGTGGTTAACTGCCTGGTTTCAGAGCCAGGTAAACACTTAATCTTGTGTCTTGAGCAAGTAACTGGTACCTCTTCTCCTTGGTTTTGCCTTTTGTAAAACTTCCTAGGTTGTAAGAAGGACTAAATAAAATAATCAAAGTGAAATACTTAGTCTAGGGCATAATATCGGAGAAGGCAATGGCACCCCACTCCAGTCCTCTTGCCTGGAAAATCCCATGGACGGAGGAGCCTGGTAGGCTGCAGTCCATGGGGCGCTGAGAGTTGGACGCGACTGAGTGACTTCACTTTCACTTTTCCCTTTCATGCATTGGAGAAGGAAATGGCAACCCACTCCAGTGTTCTTGCTTGGAGAATCCCAGGGACGGCAGAGCCTGGTGGGCTGCCGTCTATGGGGTAGCACAGAGTCGGACACGACCGAAGCGACTTAGCAACTTAGCAGGGCATAATATAAACAATAAGAGCTAAAATTGCTTTCTGGGCACTAGCTTAAGCTCTTTATAAATGTCAGGTCACTTAGTGTAAATAACAACCTGTCCTCTAGGAAGATGTTATACTACCCTCATTGTGCTAATGAAGGAAACAAGGTTCAAACATCATGGAGCTACTAAGTGGCAAGGTTCAACTGCCACATAATATTGTATAAGAAATGACTTGTGGTAACTGTAATTATGCTTGCTTTCAGTAGGATGCTTACCAGAAGATTTTTTAATTCAAGCTTTTCTCAATTTTGAAGGGTTCTAACCATCTAAATTGATTTGGGGTAAAATTTCAGAGTGATGCAAGATACCTAAAAGTTAGGTCAACAGGATGGCATGTTTAACATTTGTTGTTGTTATTGTTTTAGTCACTAAGTCATGTCTGACTGTCTGTGACCCCATGGACTGTAGCCCACCATGCTCCTCTGTCCATGGGATTCTCCGGGCAAGAATACTGGAGTGGGTTGCCATTTCCTTCTCCAGGAGATCTTCCCAACCCAGGACTCAAACCCACATCTCCTACGTTGGCAGGCAGATTCTTTATAACTGAGCCACTAGGGAAGCTTAACATACTTAACATTCCCAACTTTAATTATAACTTCAGCTTTCTTAGGTTCACATGGAAAGAACTAACAAAATTTCTGAACTGGAAGAGTGGGAAAAATATTGGTGTCTAGTTAAGGAGCATGGTTACAGGAAAATCTGAAAAATGGGACATTGTCTGAGTCTACTGCAAACTACTTGTGTCAGTTACCAGCTCACAGCATCTGAACTTCCTCTTCTGTCAGATGAGGGGATTTGATTAAATCAGTGACTCTCAACTGTGCTATAAGTTATATATTAGCATTATCCAAGGAGCTTTCAAAAAATACCCAAGCCTAGGTGCCCCCAAAGATTCCAGTCTAACTGATCTGGGGTGAAGTCATGACATGAGAAGATCTGAAAGCTCCCCAGAGATCCTGGCAAGCAAAGAAGGTTGAAAACCACAACATGATTTTGGCTGTCAAATCACACGGCTACATGGGCATCTAGAGATCACAGAGACCAAACAGACATACCTGAAGCAGAATCTTGTTGCCGTCATAGTCCTGTGTTTGCCACCGGGTGCGGCTGATGGGGACACAGGGATGGGGTAGAAGAGGCACTAACTGGCCAATCTCCTGGACCTTGAACTGCAACACTGAAGCCTCTTTGGGGTCCACCGATGTTCCGAGGGGCAGCTGCTTCAGGGAGAGCTGCAAGGCGAAGGTCTCAGTGGAGTAGAGCACGAAGAAACAGAAGTTGCTCTTTTGCAAGGTGGCTTCTCTCTGCAGGATCATTGCGTAGAGCCGGATGGCGTCTTCGTAGTTATCAAAACTGCAGTAGAGTGTCACTCTCAGGATCTCGGTGCCACAGTGCACCTGCCTCACGCCCCAGATGGGCATCTGGCTGTCCAGACTGTAGAATTCCTGATTGGCAAGAATGTAGGGGCAGGGTCTTCCCTGGATGTTCTGCGTGGGGTAGCACTGCCACGGCCAATGCTGTAGGGAGTCAAGCACGCGGAAAAGCCTCTCCTCACCTAGGTTCTCCTGCAAGAAAAGCAGAACAGACATCCCCGGGAAGCGTGACCGCTTGGAGTAGCACTTGTCGTAGTATTTCACTGGACTGGCCCGCTCAGACACAAGAAAGAGACGGATATCTGGGCAAATGCAATCTAGGAGCTGATCCAGGGTTTGCTGCAAAAGCAAGCCCTGCCCCGCGTTGGCCAGGAGGTGAACAGTCATGGCTGGGGGCTCCGGTATCTCATCCATTGTGGATGCTGAGGATGACAAAGGATGCTGGCGAATGGGGCCCGCAGGTTCGGCTTCTGAAATGAATTGGAGGGGTGGGAGGTTCCTACATTCAGCCTTCAGCCCAACAGGAAAGCTTCAGGACTTCAGAGCCACGCTCTTATCCTGTATGCCTGGTCGCTGCCGGCCACACTGTGAGAGAATCTCCACAGATTCGGGGACAACAGCCTCCATGAGACACACACCAGCAGCGGGGTCCATGTCATCCAGCCGGTGTATAATGTAACTGCGAGTGCAGGGCTGTGTCAGGCACTCCTGGGTTTCTGTTTGACCTAAAAACCTATAATCCTGAGAAACACTCGAGTGGGTGGTTCTTACAGACACTCGGTAAAGGAAATGACCAGGCAAAAAGGAATAAGAATCGGCTGTGAGAGGCTGATAGCAATCTGTTTAGTTGAAAAGACATCCATTTTCTGGGCCCACAATGGGTTCTGGTTTCCTCCTTCCCTCCCTCCCTGTTTACAGTAGCCCGCCAGGCCACCTGAACACAATGACTGCTTTAAAACAATCCTCCCAACTTGTCCCTTGGCCAGGAATTTTCCCCCTTTGTCTTTTAATTTTCTTCTTGAACAATGGATGCCTGGGCTTTGAAGAGAAGTTACTATATCCAAATAATTTTAACTGTTCTCTGAAAATAATTCTCTCTGCTGCCAAGTGTATTCAAAAGATATTTACTCAAGCCCATTCTTTAGAAAGAGTGAGATCTTTCTAAGGTCAATAATAATCCTTGTTCACTCTGTTGAGGATTTACTACATACCAGTCATAAACTGTTCTAGAACTTTACGTAAATTGGTTTAATCCTCCAGCAAACCTACAAAGAGACCATTGTCCCCAAATTACTGAGAAGGAAACTAAGGCACAGAAAAGTCACGTAACTTGCTTAAGGTCTCAGAGCTAAAAGCGGCTGAGGGAACATTTGAATCCAGGAACTGAGTGAGTGGCCCCACTGTGAGCCAGGGAGAAGGTACCTCTCTGGGACCCAGATGTCCCAGACTGGACTTTCTCCCTGAATATAAGGAAAGGCTGCCCAAGTGTTCTCATTAAGGACATTTATTTCTCAGAGACTCTGTGTGCTGTTGAATCTCAAACTGAATAATCCTCAATAAGAACATCCAAGCTCTAAATATATAAACTTCCCTGATGGCTCAGATGGTAAAGAATCTGCAATGTAGGAGACCTGGGTTCGATTTCTGGGTTGGGAAGATCCCTTGGAGGAAGGCATGGCTAATACTCAATAACACCCAAGCTCTAAACATAACACCTACCCTAATGTGTTCTAAATATCCATTTAAAAATCATTAGGAATTCTGATAGCTGTGCTACTAAAAATGTAGACAAGCACATTTTTCTAACTGTAATTTTTTAAAAAGCTATTTATTAATGCTTTTAGTGCAATTCAGGAGACCCCAGTTCAATTCCTGCGTTGGGAAGATCCGCTGGAGAAGGGATAGTTTACCCACTCCAGTAATCTTGGGCTTCCCTTGTGGCTCAGTTGGTAAAGAATCTATCTGCAATGTGGGAGACCTGGGTTTGATCCCTGGGTTGGAAAGATCCCCTGGAGAAGGAAAACGGTACCCACTCCAGTATTCTGGCCTGGAGAATTCCATAGACTGTATAGTCCATGGGGTTGCAAAGAGTCGGACATGAAAGAAACTGAACTGAACTGATTTTTATCTGTGGGTTTCCTGGTGGCTCAGATGGTAAAGAATCTGCCTGCAATGCAGGAGACCTGGGTTCAATCCCTGGGTTGGGAAGGTACCCTGGGGGAGAGCATGGCAACCCACTCCAGTATTCTTGCCTGGAAAATCCCCAGGGACAGAGGAATCTGGCGGTGGCGGACTACAGTCCATGGGGTCACAAAGAGTTGGACATGACTGAGCAACTAAGCACAGCACTGTTATCTGCAGAAAGGAATAATTTCCACTCAGTTTTTTTTTTCCTTTTTTAATTTTTATGTATGTATTTATTTTTGGCTGTGCTGGGTCTTCCTTCCTCTAGTTGTGGTGAGCAGGAACTGCTCTCTAGTTGCGGCGTGTGGGTTTCTCACTGCTGTGGCTTCTCTTGTTTCAGAGCATGGGTTCTAGGGTGCGTGGTTCTCAGTTGCTGCGACACGTTTGGCGCATGGGTTTAGTTGTTCCGTGGCACGTGGAATTCTCCCAGACCAGGGACTAACCCATGTCCCCTGCATTGGCAGGGCTTTCCACCACTGAGCCACCAGGGAAGCCCCTCAGATTTCCTTCCTAAATCTAACCTATACTTCTCATCATTTGAGTTTTGTAAATCCTATACATTTTGCATTGGAAAATCTATAAATATAGTTTATTACAGATACATTGATTTTTAATTACCATCTGTGATTCAGTAATTGAATACATTTTGCTCCAACTTTCCAAAATCATTAGACTTTTTAAAGGCATTATATTTCTGAAGAATTTAAGTTCCACACTGGCATGTGAAGACAGTAATTTTCTCATTCCTCAGCACAATTACCTTTTCCTTTCTGCTGTCCTTCACTCACAGAGCTGATGCAGGCATTCAAGACTTTAGACATGGTTTTTGGAACAGTGTTTGCCATTCTAGAAATAACTTTAAAGATTCGAGAAGAAAAATTATACCCCTGAGACAAAGATAATAACTCACAACATTTTGCAGAAGGCAAGTGTTTAAGCCCTTATATAGAAAAGGTTTTCCTCCTTGATGTTGTTTTAATCTTCCATCTAGCGTTAAAACATTATTTTTTCCTCGTGAGGTTGTCATTTCTGTCAGGACTGAAAAGATTTCTGTAATTTAATGGCTGCCTAAGTGCCAAGAAACAGGTGGTTGGGGGGCAGCAACCTCCTTTCTGACTGGCTGCCTCTGCGGTTATTATTTCTCCAAGAACAACCTAAAATATTGACCCCTTCCCATCCCTCACATCCAGTAATAACATCCATTCCTCATAGCCCCCTCCACCCATCACAGTGGCCAGATTCAGCTGAAGAGTACCCACGGTACTTTTCATTTGTACACACTGCCTCTGTTGAAAGCACAGGTGGAAATATTAGGGGAAGTCATCAGCTTTGCCTCCCAGTACCTGGACAGCTGACACTCTTCACTACCTTTTTATTCCCTGAAACTTGGAAAAGATGCCCAGGTATCTGTCAATCATCAGCTTCTGGACGGCAGCCAACTGGTCAACTCTTCACAGCAAAGTGGAGAAGCTGGTGACAGGCACTGCCAGGAACTCTAAAAAATCAGCTAGTTAGGAGGGTTTGTTGGAACCCATGGAAGGCCTCTGGGATTTGTCCCTATGGGAAATCTCATAAATACACCAGGAGACATTCAAACCCTGAGATCCCACTTGCACCCCAAGAAAACTTTGAGCTTCTTTCTCTCTTTATCAAGTTTGTCTATTTATCCCACATGTTGACAGTCACCACTTGCCCACAGCAGAGAACAGATAATCACCAAGTCTTGCTTTAGAGAAGCAACTTCAATTATGTCATCAGGGATCAAGGTCACTGCAGGATGCACGGAAACTCCTAGGAGGAGACACCAACCCTAGACAAGAGGGTCAAGGAAGACCAAGGAAGAGGAGAAGCTGGCAGGGGACCCCCACCTCCACCTTTCTCCCCGTGTATCCTGGGAGACCCTGAGCATCTTGACTTTGATCACTCTGAGTGGCATTAACCTGAAGCCCATCTGGAGCAAGCTGTGGGCTGGCCATGGACCTCAGTGTGGCTGAACATTACAATCATCTGGGTGCTTTTCAAGAGGTTTTGCCCAAGCCCAGTTGCAAACCAATTCTATCAGAACCTCTGCCTGATCTCATTAACCTGCCTTATGATATTACCCTCTGAATATCTCTAAAATCTGCCCACTTCTCCCCACTTTTATCATCACATAGGGGACTGTATTATACCCTGAAGCAACCCCCTACAGGTACATTCTAGCCTTTTCTAACCTGTTCTTCATGCTGCAATAAAGAGGGCATTTTTGAAACACACATCACTAAACACATCATGTCCCTTGCTTAAAATCCTTCAGTGCCATCCCTGTTTTGTGTTGATCTTTTAGGAAAAAGATCAAAACAGTAACTCCACAGTGGAGACATCATTGTGACAGACATCAGGGAAATCAAGTGACTGAGGTTAACAATACCAGTAATAAGACATACAACTTCTATGGAAGTCTTGCCAGAAGTTCATAACCTTGGTCAAACCCTGAGAAAACATCAGACAAGCTGACACTGAGAGACATTCTACATAATAAATGATGAGTGCTCTTCAAAAGTCTGAAGGTTATGAAGAATAAAATTGAAAATGTTACAGATTGGAGGAGACGAAGGAGACACAACAAACAAATGGGATGTGGATTCTGGATTGGATCCTGGAATAGAAGAGGGAGATAAGCGGGGAAATGAGTGAAATTGGAAAAAGTGCTTAGTTTAGTTAGTAATATCAATACCAATGTGTTTTCCTGGTTTTGGTAACTAGACATACTCATGAAAGTTGTTAATCTTAGGAGGGCTTAGGAGAAGGGTAGATGGAATTCTCTGCACTACTTTTGCAGCTTTTCTATAGGTTGAAAATGATTTCAAAACAAAAAGTTAAAAAGAAAATCCTTTAAAAAAAAAAAAAAAGAGGAGATGCTATTTGAAGTCCCAGAAGGTGGGAAGGAAAGGAGCCAGGGAGGTGAGGAGACTGGGTGTGGGGAAGAAGGAGGAATTCCAGGAAGAGGAAGTTGCTGGGGACAAGCTATATACACCTGCGGAGAGCAAGGGGCCTCTGATCCGTGGACTGAACTCAAGGTGGCTGCTGGGTGAGAACACAGATGGGGGGATGAAGCTGGAAAGGCAGCCAGGCTTCAAAAGTCATCATAAAGGCTTTGGAATTTCTTCTACTGGGAGCAGAACCACAGAAAGTTTCAAGCTGAGAACTGTCTTGAAAAGGAAATCATGTTTTGAGGAAAACCTGGATAGGAATGAGATATGGAAAGTCAAAGTGAATGGACAGGCTTATTGGATATGGGCAGAAAGCTGCAGTGATGGGACCAAGGGACCTCCCAGTGTGGTATTTACAATTGAGGCTGTCAGCCATCAAGTAGGGAGGGTTGGAGAAAGGCAGCAGCTGGGAGTTAAGTTGAGGAGTGTGTTCTGGATGATGAGTGTAGATGCTTGTGGGTCACCCAAGTCGAGATGTCTGGTGGCCATTTACCATGGAACCTAGAGGGGAGCCACAGATCAGAAAAGGTGGGTGGGGAACCATTGACTTCTGGGCAGCTGTGGGAATTCACATGATGATGCAGCTGGAGAGTCCACAATGAGAACAGGAAAGGCAACAAGCAGACGGGACCCTGGAGTGCAGAATAAGGGACATGGGGCACATGAGTGACACCCAGAGAGAACTGAAGAATGGTCTCACTGTTCACAACCAGCATGGGCGTTTCTGTCTTAGGCTGTGAGGGTTTCAGGAGACAGTGTTGGCCGGAAAGACCACAACACTCAGTATCACAGAATAACACTTGTGACGCAGTCTACCTCCTCAATGGAGGAAATTCAGAGGAAGCACTGAGCAGACTTTGAGTCATTCTAGCCTCTTCCTCGCTCCCAAAACAACCTTAACTCTGACTCTTTGTCTGATACTCATTTGCTAGGCAGGAGCTAGAAACTCAGAACTTGAGGTGGGAGCTGGAGAAAAGGTGTTGAGATGGGATTGTGGTGTGCTCACTTTTAAACCCTTGACAGCAGCCTACAACCCTGTATCTGCAGAGCAGGCACAAGATAGAAGGAATCTGCAGGGAAGAAGGAATCTTGGCATCTTCTAAAATACAAGGGCTGTGGGGAAGCGAAGGGGCTTTCCCAGCATCACGTAGCTGGCTAGTGGCAGAGCCTGGGTTTCTGTTTTTTTTTTTTAATTGAAATTTATTTATTTTAATAGGAGGTTAATTACTTTACAATATTGTATTGGTTTTGCCATACATCAACGTGAATCTGCCACGGATGTACACGTGTTCCCCATCCTGAACGCCCCCTCCCACCTCCCTCCCCGTACCATCCCTCTGGGTCATCTCTGGTTTTTGAAACATGCTTCCGCACCACTCCCAAGGAAAGACATGCACAGAAGCTGCATACATATAGTCAGGTGAGAGACATTCAAGTTCAAGACTCATGTCAGCACATAAAAAGGAGAAAGGAAGGTATGAGGGTTGGGCATTATACACACTGTTTGGGTCCCATGCCCTGGACACCTTGGTTCACGTGTTTCTCCATCCTTAGCATTCCTGCTTCGATACTCTTCCTATACTCAGCAATCACCATCCCAGACCTTCTCCTAAAACACACACACACAGCCTGTACCCTGTGGTCAGAACTTCTGGCTTCTCCAGGTAGTTAGAACCAGTGGCAGGCAGACAATGGAAACCTCTACGATTCCCGCCCCACTCTGGGCTCCTCCAGGCAGAGAAGGGGAGGGAGAAAGTGGCCACGGCAAGCTTCTTCTCCAGGCTGGCGTGGCTCTTAGCTGACATTTCTTTCCTGGCTCCCTAGAGGATCACCACTGCCCAACCCCAAACAATGCTATCAGGCTTCCTATTAAATTGCCATCTGTTTCCCCTTTCCCAGGACAGTGCAGTCCAGTCACAGAGCCTGTGAGCAGATACCCAACGTTTTCACAGGTGCAACAAAGAAGGTGCATTTCCTCCATCATCTTTGTGGTGGTCTTCTGCTCTGCCATCATTTCTAAGGCTCTGACCAGTTACTGTTCTTGACTGAACCCCTCAGTAGCTGTTGTTGACTGAACTAAAATCGCACAACATAAAAGTTGTGAGTTAGATTTTATCCACGATCTTGTTGAGGACGATAACACGGAAGACAGCTTCTCAAATAGCTTTGAGGAGCTACTAAAAAAAGGTGAGGCAGGAGCCAGATATACATGAACCTTTTTCCTGGGAAAAACATGTAGTCAAGCCTAATAAGATTACTGCTAGTCACAAAAAACAGACATCTCTGTTACTGATTTTAGTGCTTTTCTATGTACTGGAAGATGAAAGAATCTGGGGTTGTTGTAATTTTTCCATAGACATGCATCTTAACTATCTAGGGGCCGGTATGTCCAAAGCACAGACTGCTTCCTGTTTTTCTCCATCTTGAATTCCCCTCAGGGTGCAATGCATGAAGTGGCTAAAGGCTTGATCCCTGTAGAACTGGAATGGTAAGCAACATTCTTTCTCTGCACTGTGTAAGAAGGCAGAGGAGGAGAAGAGAACAAGCTGTGAGCCAGGGATGTGAGCCACTCCACTGAGCTCTGCTGCCCACACAGCGAGGACCTGGAATTTCTAATCCTTCAGGTTTGGTTTCATCATTCATTAAAGATAAAAAGTAGCAATAATAATAATTGACCTGCCTTGGGCTTCCCTGGGGACTCAGTGGTAAAGAAACCGCCTGCCAATACAGGAGACACAGGCTCGATCCCTGGTCCAGGAAGATCCCATATATAGCAGAGCAACTAAGCCCCTGAGCCACAACTACTGAGCCTGTTCTCTAGAGCTTGCGAGCAATAACTACAAAAGCCTGAGCACCCTACAGCCCCACGCTCCGCAACAAGAGAACCACCGTAGTGAGAAGCCCATGAACTACACCTAGAGAGTAGCCTCTGCTCACCACAAGTAGAGCAAGCCTGCACACAGCAACAAAGACTCAGAACAGCCAAAAGTAAATTAAATAAATAAATAAAAATAAAATTATTATTAATAATAATAATTGACCCACCTCTCCACTTGATGGAGTGAATCAAATAAACTAAAATACCCTAGAGGGCCATCCAAGCTCTCAAGTGTTCTGCTAGTGTAGTCATCTCTTTATGAAAGATTTTATATTTAATATGGGTTTTAACTCCCCAAATAATATCCAGTAAATGGGTACTACTGGGTATCACAAATGGGTATCTAGCAAAAGGAATGATGGATAAATTAGTGTACACTATTTTCATGGAACACTATGCAACTGTAAGAAACAATGAGAGGACTTGGGAGAAGCAAACTGACGCCATCCAGTAAGGCTGAAGAGCTCCATACCCTGCACTCAGCATTTCCCCTCCCGAGTGTAGACTCTGGAGTAATTCTCTCACATACACACAAAAGAAGGCAGATTCAAGAATGTTTCATAACTGCATTGATTGAAACACCAGAAAAAGGAGTGTGGGGGAGAGGGAACCATCAAATTCACCAAAAGAAGAATAGATAACTATTTATATCACATTCTTGCATTAGAATCAAGGGAAATGAATGAGCCTGAACTACCCACATCAGTTTGAATGAATTTCATAAACACAAATTTGAGTGAAAAATCAAGTTTCAGAAAATACATATAGAATGATACCATTATTATAAAATTTGGAAACATGCAAGAACTCTTGCATGGTGATAGATATAAACCTAGGTAGTGAAAGAATGGGCCTCCCTGGTGGCTCAGATGGTAAAGAACCTGCCTGCAACATGAGAGACCCAGGTTCGATCCCTGGGTCAAGAAGACCCTCTGGAGAAGGGAATGGCAACCCACTCCAGTATTCTTGTCTGGAGAATCCTATAGACAAAGGATCCTGGCGGGTTACAGTCCATGGGGTCACAAAGAGTCGGACATGACTGAGCAATTTTCAACTTCTGGGCAAAAAATAAAGAAATTCATGGGGACAAGAAGCACTAAATTCAAAATGTTTCAGGGGGATATGATCAATGTATTGATAATCTTTATTTATCAAGCTGGGTGGTGAGTACAGATGTGCTCATTATATTGTTTCTAGACCTTTCTGAAGTATTTCATTATTATTTTAATGAGGGAGACCTATTACCTACCAACCTCAGGACTTCCCTGGTGGCCCAGTGGTTAAGACTTCATCTTCCAATGCAGGGATGCAAGTTTGATCCCTGGTCAGGAAACTAAGATCCCACATGTCTCAAGGCCAAAAAACCAAAACATAAAACGAAGCAATATTGTAACAGACTCAATAAAGACTTTAAAAATGGTCCATATTAAAAAAAAAAATCTTCCTATGTATCAACCTAGAAAGATAGCTCCAGTATAGTATTAAGTGAATTGAAAGCCTTTGTATACAGCATAAGATTCTGATTTCATACATATGTATATATGTATATGATTGATAAATACAGGAGGGAAGTCTAAAGGATATAAACCAAGTCTGAATAAGAGTGACAATAAAGGATACTTCTGAGAGATGGGATTACAGGATAAAAAAATATTTCTTTTCTTTGTTTCTTCATGTATTTCTATGTTACTCATATTCATTACAAATACCATGTATTATTTTTAGAATTAATATGTGCACAAATTCAAGTAATATATGAACTGCAGTCTTCTAATCCATTTTTTCAACAAATGTTTCTAAGCACCTATCATGTAATTCAGGCACAGGATTAGATGCTGGGGACACTATAACTAACAAAAATTAATGCTGCCCTAGTCTTCATGGAGTTTATATTCCAGTGGCAGAGACAAATATTGATCAAATCATTACTCAGTGAAATGTAAAGTGGTACCTGTGTTACATTACAGACATCAGGGTAGAATATTTGCCCTGTTCAGGAAAGTCAAACAGGCCATCTCAGAATAAGCAAGCTGTGATCTTGAAAAGAAGCAGAATTTACCTGGGAGAAGCGCGAAGGACATTCTAAGACAAGGACCAGCACATGCAAAGGCCCTGTGGTGGAATGAAGGGTTTGTTCATGTAGCTGCTGGTGCCATGTGCTAAGACAGGAAATTTTGCAGGAAGAGCAGGTTTAGCTGGGTGTGGCTAGAAAGTTTTCATAAATGAGTTTCAGAAGATGTCATATGATACAGAATGTTCCTAGCAACCCCGGAAAGAAGAAAGTTCTGACAGTATCAGACAAATAATAATAACTCTAATACTTATTGAATATTTACTGTGTGCCAGGCACTGTTCTAAATATTGGATCTATTAACTAATTTAAACATCACAACAACTTTATGAAGTAGGTACTATGCTTATGTTCATTTTACAGATGAGAACATCGAGAAACAGATGGAAAAACATAAAAGCACAGAAGTTTTGGTCATATGATACCTGAATATGTATAGGCAAAATAACTTTTAATTATTTGATGTTTTCATTTTCTGTTATAATAGTAATAATTTTACAGAAAATTTGAGGTTCTCCAAACTGGGGACTGTGTGCTGACACCTGAGCATTTCAAAAATGTTTGCTACAGAAAGTTGTTCACTGTTAGCTGAATATATGTGGCAAAATTTCTGTACAATGTACTTGATTTCTGTTCCCCGAGTGGAAAAATGTTAGCTATTTGTCAACAATTTGCGTTACAGGTAAACTATAATTAATAAGCTATAGCAATATTTTCTTACTAGAAGCTTAAGAAACAATCCCGAAGAAACAAACAATGACAAAAAATCCTGCCAGTCTGTGCAAAAAGGATCATAAACGTCATGAACTCTCATCTGTGTGATAGACAGGTACATAGCCAACTTAAGTACTTGCATTCATGAAGTAACACATCTATGAATTAGTAAGGATGACGCCAGCTGACTGGGAACCATAAACAATTGTTAAACATTTTCCTAACATATAACGTGCAGCTTTTAAAATACTCTAGAAAGAGGGATATAATAGAACACCGCGCCTCAAATTCTGCCACAGATGATGCTCCATCAAAAAGTCTGACCTTAATTACCATGTAGATTACAAATAGAGATGGATATTCTCAGGGCAAGAAACACCGCTTCCCATGCCAACGTTTAAACCATGAAAGCTCCCTCGCTCAGCACAAAGCCGACAAGTCAATCAGACCGAAACCAGCAAGCCTGGGCTGGTTGGTCGGCCCTGCAGAGCTTGGGGCTTTGCTCTGCTCTGTCAGCTGTTCTTCCACTCCCAATGGGCCTCAATTCCCACTTTATATTTATATCCCAGCTGCTGCCAAAGGCCACGGCTGTGCCAACCACACAGCAAAAATAGAAGAGATGGGGAAATAACCGTACACATTAATAACCGATGGGTTTTTAAACCACGAAGCAGGAATTTGGGTCTATTCAACTTCACAAAAGAACTTTTATGAGACACTGATTGAAGTTGCAGTTTCTATGGCTACCTGATACAAATATCATGTGGCTTGATTTTTCTCCCAATATGAATCATTCTGAAAAGGTTTCTAAATGTGTCTGTGGTATCTATTCTGTAGCATAACGCATGAGAAAAAATGAGAACAGATCTTGAATCACACACAATCTAAGTATAAACAATAATACTGCTCAAATACACAACTTTAAAAGGCTGAGTTGCGGCACAGGGAAGAAAACTGGCCTGAGGATGGGGAAGACCTGGTTTGGAATCATTGCTCTGTTATGCTCAAAATTAAGTTTCTTTGCTCCTTCCCAAATGGGCTGGTTCTACCCTTGGTTGCCGTGGGGATTAGTGAAGAAAAGAGCCTACGTGTGCACTGCCACAGGGTTGATTTCCAAAATGCTTTTTTTTTTTTTTTTTAGCTCAGACACTGTGTATGCTGCATTTTCAGCTGGTACTCTTCAGTCCCAGCTTGTTTGCTTGGTCCATATATTTTTTAGTGTAACCAATTCTAGGCAACCCTCTGATAACCCACATTTGAACATAAATAGATTTAGATTCACTGGTTTCAATTAAAAAGATGAGTAGTTACTATATGTGGGAAACTTACTGTGGGTAAAACTAGACAAGAAATTACCTGTTTAGCAAAGTCATACTTGAAGGGTAAGAACTAGGACATCTTGACTCATGGCTCCCAAACCATTACAGAGGCTTCCAACACACTCAGAGGCAAGCGCCTGTTGCAAGAGATTATTTAGGGGAGGAGGCAAGAGACACTATGGGAAAATTAAAGTTACTATTAACGTCATGAGGTCATCAAGCTCAACAGCTAGACGGGAGCTTAGAAGTCTAGTCGTATCCCCTGACTTTTTTTTCTTAATTTACTTACTTGGCTGCATCGGGTCTTAGCAGCGGCACATGGATGCTAGAGCGCATGCTCAGCAGTTGTGGCACCCAGGCTTAATTGCCTCGAGGCATAGTGAGTCTTAGTTCCCTGGCCAGGGATCGAACCTGAATCCCCTGTGTGGAAAGGTGGATTCTTAACCACTAGACCACCACAGAAGTCCCTCCTGATTTTTTAGACTGAGAATATAAGGCTAAGGAAAATGGGTGGATTGCCTTGGGTCTCCCAGTTTAATATGGTTTAACTGGAACTAGAACACAAGCCAATGGATGCACTTTGGTCCACAGGTGCAAGAAAGGATAACCTCTAACCTTAACTGGCAAAACAGTGAGTACCATTTACTAAATACTGCCTAGATAGGAGTCCTATTTTTTTTTTAAGTGGCAATTTCCCTTCATTGTAAATAAAGCAGGGGGTCCCCAACCCCCAGGCCGTGCACCAGTACCAGTCCTCAGCTAGTTAGGAAGCAGGCCGCACAGCAAGAGGTGAGTGGCGGGTGAGCCAAGCTTCATCTGCCTCTCCGCATGGCTCTTCTTTGCTTGCATTACCGCCTGAAACCACCTTCCCTCCCTCCTAGAAAGAAATGATAGGGCAAAGTCGCACTGGACTCTTGCGGCCTGCCAGGCTCCTCTGTCCATGGGATTCTCCAGGCAAGAATACTGGAGTGGGTTGCCATTTCTTCCCCAGGGCAACTTCCCAACCCAGGAATTGAACCCAGGTCTCACACACTGCTTTCTTATCTCTCCTTACTATTCTTTGGATTTCTGCATTCAAATGGGTTTATCTTTCCTTTTCTCCTTTGCCTTTCACTTCTCTTCTTTCTCAGCTATTTGTAAGGCCTCCTCAGAAAACCACTTTGCCTTTTGGCATTTCTTTTTCTTGGGGATGGTCTTGATCACTGCCTCCTGTACAATGTCATGAACCTCTGTTCATAGTTCTTCATGCACTCTGTCTAGCAGATCTAATCCCTTGAATCTATTTTTCACTTTCACTGTATAATCATAAGGGATTTCATTTAGGTCGTACCTAAGTGGTCTGGTGGTTTTCCTTAATTTATTCAATTTAAGCCTGAATTTGGCAATAAGGAGTTCATGATCTGAGCCACAGTCAGCTCCCAGTCTTGTTTTTGCTGACTGTATAGAGCTTCTCCATCTTTGGATGCAAAGAATATAATCAATCTGATTTCGGTATTGACCATCTGGTGATGTCCATGTGTAGAGTCTTCTCTTGTGTTGTTGAAAGAGGGTGTGTGCTAGGACCAGTGTGTTCGCTTGGCAAAACTCTCTTAGTCTTTGACCTGCTTCCTTTTGTACTCCAAGGCCAAATTTGCCTGTTACTCCAGGTATCTCTTGACTTCCTACTTTAACATTTCTGTCCCCTATAATGAAAAGGACATCTTTTTTGGGTGTTAGCTCTAGAAGGATTTGTAGGTCTCCATAGAATGGTTCAACTTCAGCTCCTTCAGCATTACTGGTCGAGGCTTGGATTACTGTGATAGTGAATGGTTTGCCTTGGAAACGAATAGAGATCATTCTTTCGTTTTTGAGTTTGCATCCAAGTACTGCATTTTAGACTCTTTTGTTGACTATGATGGCCATTTCTTCTAAGGGATTCTTGCCCATAGTAGTAGATATAAGAGTCATCTGAGTTAAATTCCCCCATTCCAGTCCATTTTAGTTCGCTGATTCCTAGAATATTGATGTTCACTCTTGCCATCTCTGTTTGACCACTTCCAATTTGCCTTGATTCATGGACCTAACATTCCAGGTTCCCATATAATATTGCTCTTTACAGCATCAGATTTTACTTCCATCACCAGTCACATCCACAACTGGGTGTTGCTTTTGCTTTGGCTCCATCCCTTCATTCTTTCTGGAGTTATTCCTCCACTGATCTCCAGTAGCATATTGGGCACCTACCGACCTGGGGAGTTCCTCTTTCAGTATCCTATCTTTTTGCCTTTTCATACTGTTCATGGGCTTCTCAAAGCAAGAATACTGAAGTGGTTTGCCATTCCCTTCTCCAGTGGACCACATTTTGTCAGAACTCTCCACCATTACCCATCCGTCTTGGGTAGCCCTATATGGCATGGCTCATAGTTTAATTGAGTTATACAAGGCTGTGGTCCACGTGATCAGTTTGGTTAGTTTTCTGTGATTATGGTTTTCATTCTGTCTGCCCTCTGATGGATAAGGATAAGAGACTTATAGAAGCTCTTATCTCTCCAAAGAACAGCAAGGAGAGATAAGAAAGCCTTCCTCAGTGATCAAGGCAAAGAAACAGAGGAAAACAACAGAATGGGAAAGACTAGAAATCTCTTCAAAAAAGTTAGAGCTACAAAGAGAAAATTTCATGCAAAGATGGGCACAATAAAGGACAGAAATGGTATGGACCTAACAGAAGCAGAAGCTATTAAGAAGAGGTGGCAAGAATACACAGAAGAACTATACAAAAAAGATCTTCATGACTCAGGTAACCACGATGGTGTGATCACTCACCTAGAGCCAGACATCCTGGAATGCGAAGTCAAGTGGGCCTTAGGAAGCGTCACTATGAACAAAGCTAGTGGAGGTGATGGAATTCCAGTTAAGCTATTTCAAATCCTGAAAGATGATGCTGTGAAAGTGCTGCACTCTATATGCCAGCAAATTTGGAAAACTCAGCAGTGGCCACAGGACTGGAAAAGGTCAGTTTTCATTCCAATCCCAAAGAAAGGCAATGCCAAAGAATGTTCAAACTACCGCACAATTGCACTCATCTCACAAGTTAGCAAAGTAATGCTCAAAATTCTCCAAGCCAGGCTTCAACAGTACATGAACTGTGAACTTCCAGATGTTCAAGCTGGATTTAGAAAAGGCAAAGGAACCAGAGATCAAATTCCTAACATCCACTGGGATCATCCAAAAAGCAAGAGAGTTCCAGAAAAACATCTACTTCTGCTTTATTGACTATGCCAAAGCCTTAGACTGTGTGGATCACAACAAACTGTGGAAAATTCTTCAAGAGATGGGAATACTAGACCACCTGACCTGCCTCTTAAGAAATCTGTATGCAGGTCAGGAAACAACAGTTAAAACTGGACATGGAACAACAGAGTATTTCCAAATCAGGAAAGGAGTGCATCAAGGCTGTATATTGTCACCCTGCTTATTTAACTTATATGCAGAGTACATTAGGCGAAATGCCGAGTTGGAATCAAGATTGCCGGGAGAAGTATCAATAACCTCAGATATGCAGATGGCATAACCCTTGTGGTAGAAAACAAAGAAGAACTAAAGAGCCTCTTGATGAAACTGAAAGAGGAGAGTGAAAAAACTGGCTTAAAACTCAACATTCAGAAAACTAAGATCATGGTATCCGGGTCCCATCACTTCATGGCAAATAGATGGGAAAACAATGAAAACAGTGAGAGACTTTACTGGGGCGGGGCAGGGGGTGCTCCAAAATCACTGCAGATGGTGACTGCAGCCATGACATTAAAAGATACTTGCTCCTTGGAAGAAAAACTATGACCAACCTAGATAGCATATTAAAAGGCAGAGACATTACTTTGCCAACAAAGGTCCATCTAGTCAAAGTTATGGTTTTTTTCAGTAGTCATGTTGGACTATAAAGAAAGCTGAGCACAGAAGAATTAATGCTTTGAACTGTGGTGTTGGAGAAGACTCTTTGTTGAGAGTCCCTTGGACTGCAAGGAGATCCAACCAGTCCATCCTAAAGGAGATCAGTCCTGAATATTCATTGGAAGGACTGATGCTGAAGCTGAAACTCCAATAGTTTGGCCACCTGATGTGAAGAACTGACACTGGAAAAGACCCTGATGCTGGGAGAGATTGAAGGCTGGAGGAGAAAGGGACAACAGAGAATGAGATGGTTGAATGGCATCACCGACTCAATGGACATGAGTTTGGGTATACTCTGGGAGCTGGTGATGGACAGGGAAGCCTGGCATGCTGCAGTCCATGGGGTCGCAAAGAGTTGGACACGAGTGAGCAACTGAACTGTAACTAAACTGAACTACTGCACTGCAGGCAGATCCTTTACTGAGCTACACAGGAAGGCCTTCCCATCCTCCTATCCATGGAAAAATTGTCTTTCATGAAACCAGTCCCTGGTGCCATAAAGGTTGGAGCCTACTGGAATAAAGGACCCTTTCTCCACATCCTGATACATGTGCACTCTAAGATTTAAGATTACCAGTTACTGGAGGGAATACTAATACCAACTACCATTCTGTCATGGGGGCTTTCTTTTCCATATGAGAAAAGGGTACCGAAGAATGTAAGATGCAACCAAGTAAAAGGGAAAATCAGTAAATATCTTTCTAAGTCATACAGGCTCCACGGAGATACTTTATAGCACTGGTAGGGGCTTGCATACTTTCTGAAAAGCAACCCACAGGTAAAGGATGTTGGCTGTCTGAAAAGTGACCTGAATATCATGAGGGGTAGATGAAAACTACACTGGGCATTCATAGTGACTGGGTACCAATCAGTGACAAGCAGTCAAGGATTCAGAGACTCATGAACCAAATCACAGGGATTCTGCCATAGAACTGCTAGTCAAATTCAAGTCAAAGTCAGGGTTTGTTTTTGTTTCCTTTGCTCTTGAGGCTGAATATCAGTAAACCCCAGACCAAAAATATTAGTCATGGAATGAAGACAGCTGGTTTCATTAAGTTGGCAAAACTAATTTGCCCCTTGTGGTTGCCTTCTTGTTTAGCAATTAATAAAATGAAACTAATTGTTATGAAATAGCTGGATGTTTCTTCATTAAGTCAATGGAGTGAAGAAAGAGGGAAGGGATGGTTCTAGATTAAAAGAGATTTAAGAGACATAAACAAATGCAATGTGGAGACTTGGTTGATTCAAATAAACCAACAGTAAGTGGAGTTGATGATGGACAGGGAAGCCTGGCATGCTGCAGTCCATGTGGTTGCAAAGAGTTGGACACGACTGAGCAACTGAACTGGCTGAAGTGACATTTAGGGACAAGCGGGCACATTTGGGCAGGGGAAGAAGATGAGCATTAGCTACAACTGTGTGTGCGTGTTCAGTCATGTCTGACTTTTTGCGACCCTATGGAATGTAACCTGCCAGGCTCCTCTGTCCATGGGATTTTCCAGGCAAGAATACTGGAGTGGGTTGTCAATACCTTCTCCAGGGGATCAAACCTACATCTCCTGTTTCGGCAGGCAGATTCTTTACCACTGAACCACCTGGGAAGCCCCTTAGATACAACTGAGGAATTACTGTTGTTAGATCTTGTGGTAAGATAGGGAGATGTTTTAGAGATGCGTAACCCATATTTCAGAGAAGGCAATGGCACCCCACTCCAGTACTCTTGCCTGGAAAATCCCATGGATGGGGGAGCCTGGTAGTCTGCAGTCCATGCGGTCGCTAAGAGTCGGACATGACAGAGTGACTTGACTTTCACTTTTCACTTTCATGCATTGGAGAAGGAAATGGAAACCCACTCCAGTGTTCTTGCCTGGAGAATCTCAGGGACAACGGAGCCTGGAGGTCTGCTGTCTATGGGGTCACACAGAGTAGGACACGACTGATGCAATTTAGCAGCAGCAACCCATATTTAAGGGAGAAGTGTCATGTTATAAGAACTTTAAAATAGTTAAGTAAAAATAATAAGTGAAGTAAATTAGCTACTTTCTGCTGTACTCATTGGCCCTCCAAACAAAGAGACCTTGAGATTCCCATAAGAGAAAGAACAACCTTCCTTCAGACATCCCTTGAATTGGTTTGTCATGTCTATTTCAGTGGAAGCTATATTTCTTTTATATTCCTTAAGAGAAATGAAACATTTTACATTTAGGCATTAGTATCCCCTGAAATTGGAGAAAGAAATGGCAACCCACTCCAGTACCTTTGCCCGGAAAATCCCATGGACGGAGGAGCCCTGTAGGCTACAGTCTATGGGGTCACAAAGAGTCGGACCCGACTGAGTGATTTTACTTTCACTTTATCCCCTGAAAGGGAAGATTGCTAATTTTATAAACATAGTTTACGGTATTATCTTTAACTGTAAAAATATCTTCCCAATCAAGTGGTTAAGACTCCAAATTCCCAATGCAGGGGATCTGGGTTTGATCCCTGATCAGGGAACTAAGATCCCACATGACATGGCCAAAAATATAAATAAAAATGTCTTCAACAGCCTTCAGTTTTGGATGTGTGAAGGTCTAGGACAATAGAGTTCTGAGCAATAATAATACATATAATGGGAAAGAGCTTGAGAGTAAAAAGCCAAGTTCTGCTCTTAAATTAGAAAGCACGTTTAAAGACATGATCAGAAAATCCCTTTGTTAGCCTCCTGTACTCCGTCATAAGTTGGTTAGGCCAGCTAGATTATCCCCTGGGTGGGAGGGAAGGTGATGGATGGTCTGATGAGGTTTTGCAAGGGTAGCTTCAATCTTTCTTGATCTCAGCAGTGAATACTGACCAAGTGCTTGTTGGATGGTGATAGCTGTGCCCAGAGCAAGCCCCTGACTGTCAGACAGGAGGTGTGTTTAAAACTAGCACTATCAGGGCTTCCCGCACCACTTCCTGTACCACTCAGGTCACTTCCTCCCTCCTGTGACCACAGGGAATGACATGTGTTCCCTGAAGTGTTAGCTTGGCCCGTTGATACCTGGCATTTTCAAGGAAAAGCCAGAGGTGCACCATGAGAATCTGTTAATTCTCTTTCTTCTCTAAGAAGAGAATCCTCAGGTTCTAGGATGGTAATGGAGACAACTCATCACCAGGAGGTGAACCACAGACGGTGAAAAGTTTGCCCTGGACCATCCTTTCCCACTGATACAGCTCCTCTGATGATGAATAACAACAAGCTGACATAGCTGGTGACGATGAGAATTCTCTGTCGGTACTAATGGAACTGCTCTTCTGATCTTCAGGGGATCATGCCCTCATTAGCACCACATTCTTACCAAAAGAGCTAGCACTCTTACACCCCATCGTCAAATCTCTATGAATTTTATCTATTTTCCGTCACAAGGAAAGATGCAGAAACTGCTTGAAAAGATTACTATAAATAGCCTAATCACTGTATCAACAAACATGCTGAAAAAAAAACTCTCAAGAAATAATTGTCCATTTGCCTAGTAATTAGTCACACCCTAGCATTCCTTCCAAGGAAAGCACGCCACATGCACAGTGATTTTTATCTCTGTTAGCCACATCAGCTCTGGAACAACAGGAAATACAGAGGTAAAGAAACAGAACTCCACTAGAATTACTGCTTTGAAGACAGGGATACTTACGCCAAGCTTTGTTGTTCTGAGGTTACTGAGCGACTCCTCTTTCATCACCACTGAGGCTCTCAAGAGCTCTGAGCAGAAACTTCCAACCTACCTGGATATATTGGATTCCCTGGTCTACAGAATGTATAATTCTAACATCCGTGCTCACTGTGTACACACACACACACACACACACACACATTGTTTACTTGTTGGTAATTACCACAATCAAAACTGAAAAAAACTCTCACTGTGTTCGGCCAACACAGTTTTGAAACTTAGTACTTAAGACACAGATGGAAGAGCCAAAAATATTCATTTTACTCGTGCAGTAATGTCCTACCTCATTAAAAATAAAAATAACTGATTTTCAGAAAACTTGTCAGCCTATTGTCACTGCAGTTGCTCAGCTTCCTTCAGGTGCAAAAATATTCTCAAGTCAAACGCTTCTCTTCCAAAGATGTTTACCTAGTGGCCCAAATCTGCCAGGATGCACAGCTGTGAATGACATGTGAAGTTCAAAGGCTTGAAATCCTGTTTTCATTCTCGACACACTAGATTTTCTAGGTCTTTTGACACTGCTTCCTTTCAACTCTTTTAATCATGCCCTAAATTCTTCAGGCACCATGGGGCCCGGCTGAAATACAGGTGTCTATTCAAACATTGTTACTTTTACTGATGCAAAGGAATACCCTGGGAATTTAAACTAACCCACTTCCTTCACTTTTCTTGCCAACTGAAGGTTCAGGAAACCAGACCTGAATACTAACACTTCTCCCTAGAGTAATAAGGAAGTAAACATGAAGGAGAAAGGATAATATTGGCTGGATTATCCATGCATTGAGATCATTTCTTACGCAGGGTCACCCCAGTGTGAGGCCTTCTGGTACCCACATAATATATCTCTGGGAAGGGATCTCACATGGGCTGGGTCATATCAGTTTGGGTTTAGAATAAAGTAAAATGCCATAGCGGCTCTGTAATAAAGGAATAGCTAGGGGAATGCAGATTTTGATTTGTGTCTTTGTTTTCTTTTTTCCTTTGGAAAACAATTGGGCCAAATATCAAGAACTTTAAAAAAGGTTCTCAATAATCCTCTTTCTAAAAAGTTATTCTAAGCCAATATTAGAAACTTTGACAAATATTTGTGGACAGAGATATTCATCCCATTGTAAATCTGTGAAAGGAGAAAAAACACAACCTAAATTTCCAATTGGATAATAATAAACTGAAGTGCACCTCACTCTGTAAACTATGGCATTATCATTTGAAAAGCTTTTTTCAAAAAGTATCTACTGATGTAAAACTGCTTACATTCATGTTAAAATTTTAAAGCTAAGGTATGATATTTCATATATAGTATGTTTCTAATTTGGGTAGAGAAATATTCATAGAGCAGTAAGAAAATATAAGTGTGAACAGTGATGATCTCTGGAGAATAGGATAACTGACATTTCTTTTTATTTTTGTCTTTCTGTATCTTCTAAATTATCTGAAATGTGCATATTGAACTTCAATAAGGAGAAACATATATTTAAATAAAGTAACTTATATGCATCATCTCCCTCCTTTTACCCACACAAAAATATCAGAAAAAATGAGTTTCAATAAATTCAGATGTTATAGGGGGAGACTTAAAATATTAGACATTGCGGTAGTTCCTGCAATTGGTTTAAAATAGATTGCAAATTTTCAAAACAGATAAAACATAAAATGGAATTGTACTTATCCATTTATGTTTTGAAGATAGAATTTTTAAATTTTAAATTATGTTATTGAAGGATAGTTGATTTACAATGCTGTATTAGTTTCTGGTGTACAGTCATCAGTTATATGTGTGTGTATGTGTGTGTGTGTGTGTATGTGTATATACATATATAATATAACAGTTTGCATTTATTAATCCCAAACTCCCAATGCATCCCTCCCCTACTCTCTCCCCCTTGGCAACCACAAGTCTGGTCTCTATGTCTGTGTGTTTGTTTCTGTTTTGCAGATAAGTTCATGTGTGTCATATTTTAGATTCCACATATAAGTGATATCATAAGATATTTGTCTCTTTCTGACTTACTTCACTTAGTATGATAATTTATAGGTAGATCCATGTTGTTGTCAATGACATTGTTTCATTCTTTGTGGTTGTTTCATTCTTCATCCTGAATAGTAGTCCATGGAATACAACATTTACACCAGATACTCATTATTAATTCAAATTTTAGCAAGCTCTATTGTCAGGAAGCATTTAACAGGAGGCTTCCTGTGTGCTGTTTTGGATCTGTCAGGAATTCTCTGTTCCTTATTAATTCCTGAATATTCAGGAATTAAGAGGAGAGGCAAGCCTCTCCCGGGGCTGAGGAATCCAGGCATTTTCTGTACAGTGATAAGTAAGTACCCTCTTCCTTTTTATGAACCATATCATAAAAGTGATTATTTACAACTCTCTCTCTCTTTAATATGGATCACCTATGTTTTGTAAGTCTGGAATTTTAATCTTTATCTTTGCTGAGAATAACTACAGTATATATGCCTACACCATGTTGATTAAAACACCTTTGCTCCATCAGAGCTTTGGTCCCTGTGTCTTGCTTTCTCTCTCTTTCTCTCTCTCTCCCCCCCCCCCTCTCTTTTTCAGGCTGATCCCCTGGAGTGCAGAGGCTCTCTGAGTTCACTTTCCTGCCCGGGCTTCTAAGACCCTCTCAAGGGGGTGCTCTGCACCTTCACCCCATCAAGAGGGTGCCTGAGGCCTTCGTGAACAGAGCAAGCCCCATGCAGGGGCTTTATTGGCTTTCTGCGTAAACCAAGGAATATCAGCCTCTTTATCTCTCCTTTACTTTCTTATCGGTTGACTCCAGACCACCAGGTTCTGGTCCATTAAAGGACCTCAACACTCTATAAAATATTTTCCTCAAGCTCCTTTCAACACTGACATCTTCATTTTCTGGGACCCTAAACATGTTTGTTTGCTCAATAACCTCAGATATGCAGATGACACCACCCTTATGGCAGAAAGTGAAGAGGAGCTAGAAAGCCTCTTGATGAAAGTGAAAGAGGAGAGTGAAAAAGTTGGCTTAAAGCTCACATTCAGAAAACGAAGATCATGGCATCTGGTCCCATCACTTCATGGGAAATAGATGGGGAAACAGTGGAAACAGTGTCAGACTTTATTTTGGGGGGCTCCAAAATCACTGCAGATGGTGACTGCAGCCATGAAATTAAAAGACGCTTACTCCTTGGAAGAAAAGTTATGACCAACCTAGATAGCATATTCAAAAGCAGAGACATTACTTTGCCAACTAAGTTCCGTCTAGTCAAGGCTATGGTTTTTCCTGTAGTCATGTATGGATGTGAGAGTTGGACTGTGAAGAAGGCTGAGCACCGAAGAATTGATGCTTTTGAAGTGTGGTGTTGGAGAAGGCTCTTGAGAGTCCCTTGGACTACAAGGAGATCCAACCAGTCCATTCTGAAGGAGATCAACCCTGGGATTACTTTGGAAGGAATGATGCTAAAGCTGAAGCTCCAGTACTTTGGCCACCTCATGTGAAGAGTTGACTCATTGGAAAAGACTCTGATGCTGGGAGGGATTGGGGGCAGGAGGAGAAGGGGATGACCGAGGATGAGATGGCTGGATGGCATCACGGACTTGATGGACGTGAGTCTGAGTGAACTCCGGGAGATGGTGATGGACAGGGAGGCCTGGCGTGCTGCGATTCATGGGGTCACAAAGAGTCGGACACGACTGAGCGACTGAACTGAACTGATGTATTGAATACAGAATTGATGCTTTTGAACTGTGGTGTTGGAGAAGACTCTTGAGAGTCCCTTGGACTGCAAGGAGATCCAACCAGCCCATCCTAAAGGAAATCAGTCCTGAACATTCATTGGAAGGACTGATGTTGAAGATGAAAATCCAATAGTTTGGCCACCTGATGTGAAGAACTGACTCATTGGAAAACACCCTGATGCTGAGAAAGATTGAAGGCAGGAGAAGGGGACAACAGAGAATGAGATGGTTGGTTGGCATCACCGAATCAACAGACATGAGTTTGAGTCAACTCTGAGAGTTGGTGATAGACAGGGAGGCCTGGTGTGCTGCAGTCCGTGGGGTTGCAAAGAGTCAAACACAGCTGAGTGACTGAACTGAACTGATTGCCCACACACCATGCTGGGGACCAAGGATACAGTAGTAAGTAAAACAAACGAGATCACTGATGTTTTCTCACTAGGCTATATGTTCCAATGAATACTAGGCAAGCTCTCCTTACAGAACACAAAGAGTTCTATTAAGGAAAGGAGCCAAGTGGGGTCCAATATAGGTGTCAGGTGCCAGGAAAGACATTTCCAAGGGACGAAGTAGAACCAGCCATGGGGATACCATTTGTAGGCACATGAAACAGCATGTGCAAATGTCCTGCAGCAGAAAGGTGTTCACTATGTCTTAGGAACTGCCAGGAATCCCTTGTACCTGAGAAAGTGTAACTGATGGAACAATAACATTGGGAGGAGTTGGAAAAGGGTTGGCAGGAACCATAGCAGTCAGTGATTTCCACAGGCCATGGTGAGGAGCTGGACTTGCTGAAGTACAAAGCCAATAGTTTTCTTCATTCTTGAGCAAATTTTTTAAATCTGATTTTTTTAACTAATTATAAACTCATAAGAAGTTGTGTAGATCCCTATGTACCCTTCACCCAGCTTTCCCCAAGTGTAGGATCTTACAAGAGACTAATATCAAAATCAGGAGATTGACATCAATACAACATCGCTAACTAGACTACAGATCCTATTTAGCTTTACAGATTTTTTGTATGTGTTTATTCATTTGTACACATGCACGGTTCTATCCAATTTTAACTCACGTATAGACTCTAGTGAAGGATTTCAAATAAGTGACAGACTCTGATTTATGTTTTTGGCAGTAACCACAGAGGAGAATGAGTTGGGTCAGGAGACCAGCTAGGAGGCTCCTACTACAATGCAGTGAAGGAAGCAGCAGAGATGTGAAAAATCCATGAAATTATTCGTGAGGTAGAGGAGGTGGGGCCAGCCAGGCTTGGAGGAAACTGGATAAGGAGGGTGAGGGAAGGAGAGAAATTAGACACTCCAGGTTTCTGGCTTGAACAGTCAGGTAGACAGTGATGTCATTTCCCAGGAGGACAGTGCCTGCTCATGGAGTAAGTTGGGTCTGGGCTATGAGTTTGAGATGCAAGTGGGACAACTTGGAGTGGAAGACACACATTCGAGAGTCAGAAGCATATCAATGGTATTTAAAGCCATTAAAAGCCATAAGTGAAATTTGACTGTTTTTTGTAAATCACAACCCTGTACAATATAATCTTCCTTATATAATAAGATAATTTTACTTAAAATAAGAAGCCTTGACTAAGATCACCAAGGAAATGAGTACAGAGAGACAGTCCAGAGCAGAGCGCTAAGCAACTCAGCACCATAAGTAGTCAGCACGTGTTCATTCTACTTAACCATTTCCCGGTCATTTCACTGATAGTGATATCTCCTTCAAGAGACTCTAAACCTACATGCGGTGGAGATGCTGCCTTACCAGCCTATTCTGCTCTGCACAATGCCTGGCATGGTTGCATGCACGTAAGAATGCTCAATAAATTTGGTTCTGTTCAGTAAACATTTGCTAGCCATGATGGATTTGCCTGGTATTAAGATAAAGCACTGGAAGACCAAGAACACAGCTTAACTGGCTCAACAGAATCAAAGCTCCACCAGATTTAAAATGATGAAATCAGTGGAGTCAGAAGAGACATTTTCCTCTTGAGTAGTAAATCCCACAAGTTTGATGCTGATTTGATTGAACAAAGAAGATGCCAATTTAGAACAAGGGTTTCCTGTTTTCCTTCTCAATATTTGGCACTAGTCACCTCTAATAATTTTTTGTAGTGTAATGCTCAATCATTCAGTCATGTCTGACTCCTTGTAGCCCCATGGACTATAGCCCACCAGGCTTCTCTGCCCATGGGGTTCTCCTGGCAAGATTATTGGAGTGGGTTGCCATTTCCTTCTCCAAGGGATCTTCTCAGACCAGGGATTGAACCTGCATTTCTTGCGTCTCCTGCATTGACAGGCAGATTCTTTACCATTAGCCCACCAGGGAATTTTTTAAAGGCTATGAATTGCTTTGAATTATCATATGACAAAATAAAAATTGTTTATGAAATATTGATTTGGCCAAGAAACTCATTCAGGTTTTTCCATAAGATGCTGTGGAAACTTCTTGGTCAATCCAATAGATTTGAGAAATTTTGCAAACTGTTAAATACAGTCTCTTTAGTTATGCTAAATTCCTAAATGATCATGGAAGGACAGCTTGTAAATTAGTCAAATATTTCAACTTCCATAAAAACATTTCTAGTATGTAAGGTTCAAGGGATGCCCTGGTAGCTTAGAGGGTAAAGAATCTGCCTGCACTGCAGGAGACTCCAGTTCAATTCCTGGGCCAGGAAGATCCACTGGAGAAGAGATAGGCTACCCACTCCAGTATTCTTGGGCTTCCCTGGTGGCTCAGATGGTAAAGCATTCACCTGCAGTGTGGGAGACCTGGGTTCAATCCTGGGTTAAGAAGATCCCCTGAAGGGAACAGCTACCCACTTCAGTATTCTGGCCTGGAGAATTTCATGGACAGAGGGGCCTGGAGGGCTTCTACTTACATTTTTATATCTTCCCACTTGTGTGTCCCACCCATACAAGTTTGGAGTATCCTTACTATAAAAGGCATAAACTGAAATGATAGAAATTTTTAAGTAAAAGGAGAATCCAATGTCATGAAAAGGAAAAGATATATTCCAGGTGAAAGAACTAACATAAGAATTGTTCTTAAGCAAAACCCAGGGGAACTGGAAACTTAGCTTACCAGCCCAGAACCCACTGGGGGGGGCACAGGTGTCCCTGGTGATCTGTGCAGGTTGGCAGGGACATGGCTGATGGTCAGCCAATAGACACTGTTCACCACAGTTTCACCCCTCCTCAAAAAATGTCTGCAGTGATCATTTCCCACTTTCATCTAATTTAGCTCATTGCAAGATATGAATAAATACTCCTGTTGTGTTAATTTTCACAAATAAATGAATGGAATTCAGAGCTACCCAAATCAGAATTTGACAGTTCTAGGTATGGGTCCTGGTGCTCCAGGGCAGTAGGGAGCATGCATAATAAAACTGTGCAGAGGACACCCAAAAAAGGCTCTAACCCCAGCTCTGACACTGGTTTTATCCTATGGGATCCAGCCCATTCATTCATTCATTCTCTCTCTCTTTCACTCACTGACTCACACACACTGACACAGACACAGACACAGACACACACACACACACACACACACACACACGCATCTCTCTCTTCTCTGAAGCATGAAGGTAAGAGCCTTTCTAAATGGTCTCCAGGTCCTAACCCAGCATCTCTTTATCCGCATGTACTTGACTGCTGGGAACAGCTGGAGGAATCTGACAGTTTTTCTTTAACAGGCGTCAGGAAGTCCCATGGTAGAGCCTGAGGTCCTGGAAACCGGGAACCCATCGCCTTGCCAAGTGTAGGGTTTGTTTCACTGTCAACCCTCCGAATCCTAGAATTGAAAAGAGATGCCTGAGGGGGTTGTAGCCCAAAAGGGACCACAAAGATGCCCTGGGCCAGATTTCCTGGGTTTGCCCAGCACCACAGGTTCCAGTCGTCTGCCCTGAGGGTACCATCAGGCTTGTTGGACCACGAACTCTACCTGGCTTTGCTGCTCAGCTTTTGTCGGTCCAGCCCCGTTGGCCTGACTATGCTGGGGGCTTTCACTGTCCCCCTGCTCCATCCTCCACCCTTCTCCACCCTGCTCTGTGTCCTGAGACTGACCTCCTGCCCTTAGCGTCTGGTTGTTTGGGCAGTGATGGGATCTGAGAGCTGCCGGGCAATGAGGGCAGGATATCACTCCTCTGGCTCCCTCCCTGCAGGGTCATCTCAGGGTCATCTTCAGGCCACCCGCCTCTGAAGGTCACAGCTCCTATCCACGGCCCTTTCCAAGATCCCCCGCTGTCCTCTCCCCTCCTGGCACACCGACTCCTTGCCTGGAGGTCTTGCGCTGCTCCTGGTGGCTTCCCTAAACCTTCCTATTTAGTTTCTTTATTACTAATACAGTGTCTTGAAAGTGTTAGTTATTCAGTCATGTCCGACTCTCTGCGACTTCATAACCTGTAGCCCATCAGGCTCCTCTGTCCATGGAATTCTCCAGGCAAGAATACTGGAGTGGGTAGCCATTCCCTTCTCCAGTGGATCTTCCTGATCCAGGGAACGAACCCGGGTCTTCTGCACTGCAGGCAGATTCTTTACCATCTGAGCCATCAGGGAAGCCCCACCGTTTTAGATTCACTCCCAAATTACCCAGTTTGAAGGTCCCATCTGTTTCCTGATGAAACCTAACCCATATGCTCATAATAACAACTGCAGCCCCAGGAGGCAGGCACTCATCACAGAATCATCAGTCTTCACTGCCATTCACTACTGTGTGATGTAAGGCAAGTAATGTCATCTCTTTAAGATACTTCACAACTGGGGAGGTGCAGATGACAGTATTACCCACTTTCGAGGTTGCCGTGAGGATTAAGACATCCATCTGAGAAGCTTAGAGGGATGAGGCCCACTGTAAATGCTCAATTAACAGCAGCTACATTTAGAAGCAGCTGCTTTTCAACCCAGATCTGGCTTGCATTCCCATAGTCCATGCTATTCACAGCGTCCATCTGACACTGATCCTGCCATAGTGCTCCCCTGCCTTGGAACACTTTCCTCTGCGAATTCCTCAAAACTGATTTTCATCCCCAACCACCCTTTAGGAGCAGCTCTTTCTTCCTGTCCCCAGGAACCACTGCCCCTTTGGATGTGCTGGCCTCCTAACAGATAGTCCAAACACAAGTAGGACAACTTCAGGCTCGATAGAATATTGTCATCACTCCAGAGGGAAAGGTCCAGAGTCCTCCAGACCCAGAAAAGGTCCAGAGTCCTCCAGACCCAGATTTCCAGGGAGTCCTGCCCAGGTCTTTGTCTTTCCTCTCTTTCTCTTCTGAACACGTGAGCTGTGTCAGAAGAGCTATATATAAATGGATATGTAAATGGCATACATGTTACCATGTATGGCTTCTCCTGGCCCCTATGCCATTGTGAGTTCTAAATCCAAATCCCTAGGCCTGATCCACGTGTGCAAGCATTCCCGCCTCACCCCCACTTTGTATCTGGTGAATTCCTGCTCTTTCTTAGGAATACAGCATAAGACCTTCTTCCTCTAAGAAGCCCTCCCTGACTTCCCTAAAGCTCCCCACATTCATACTGATGTGATAATACTTGCCCTATTGCTAACTATCCTTCAGTGTCTATCTCCAGAGGGGAAGGACTACAGCTGTATTCATCCTTAGATCTCCAGTGCCCAACAGATACCAGGTTTTTCAAAGCTTGGTGAATAAATAAATAAATGAATAGACAGATAAAGGAACTCATAAAGGCCAAACACAGAGGAAGCAACAAAGACAGCTGTGGAACAATTTGATGTAACATCCAAAATATATATGCAAACATATTTTTTTAACTATAGAAAGAGCTCTAACTTTTATAAGTGCAGAATATCTCTGCTTATCACACTTCCTGATTTTACACTAAGTTGGAAAATGCACATGGAATTTTTAGTCTATAAACCATACTTGATTGGATAAATAATGACACTGTATCAGAAGGGTTTTCTTTTTAAAATACGAATCAAATAAGTCTTCTTCAAAGTCCAACTTTGTCCAATCAAATACAAATATCACCTAGTCCTGGAACTACTTTTATAGTTATAAGTGCAAATCTTATCTTTCCGAGGGCATTCAGACTCTGACAGGGAAATGTGTGAAAGATAAAAAGTTTAACAGAAATGGAAGTTCCAGGAAGAATGTGTCTGGACAGGTATGCCTATGCATTATAATAATAGTCCAGTAAAAGTTCATATCCCCTATTGTTCAGGACTTCCTTTCAGGAAGAAGCGGGGTTCCGTGTTATTGCATACCAACCTCATACTAATTACTGATTTCCTCTTGAAGAGTCAGATGAAACAAGAATAAAATTCTCCATGATTCAATGGCAAAATAATTTCCCTTCATTTTTGTTGAAAGTATTTGTTTCTGTTGATAGTAAAATCTCCAAGTAGGCAGCATTCTTTGAAAAGAGGGGCTGTATTTAATTTTATCCAGAAGAGGAAAGTTACACTAAGACTCTGTCAACAAGTCACTCTGGGAACTCCATATTGAGCTCATGCGCTTGGTCATGTTACAGCTCCCTCTGAAGAAAGTGTTCATAAACTTGACACTGAGTATAGAAATGTTCATTCGGGAGCCAGAATTCAGATGTGTTTCATATACTATAATTGCAAAGGCAGTCAGTTAAATTAATACATTCTCTAATATTTTCCAGTGGGCTTCCCTGGTGGCTCAGCAGTAAAGAATCCATCTGCCAGTGCAGGAGATGCAGCCTCAACCCCTGGATTGGGAAGATCTCCTAGAGAAGGAAATGGCAATGTACCCCAGTATTCTTGCCTGGGAAATCCCATGGACAGAGGAGCCTGGTGGGCTAGAGTCCATGGGGTCACAGAATCAGACACAACTTAGCGACTGAACAACAAAATCTATTTTCCAACAGGGGGTGAAATGATGAAAGCTCAATATTCAGTTAACCAGAAAAAGACAGGGTCCAGGAGCCCATTGCTAAGCATTCTGGTGGCTCAAGCTTTTCTGAAAAGTTTCTCAGTACTGTTTCTATTTTTCAAAAATGATAAAGGTGTAATCCTATAAAATGTCTTTTATAGGACTGAACTGAATCCAGGTAGAAAAAGGATAAATAGTTGGAATGACGCATGTTTGAAAGGGTGAGAGGCTAGAAGAAAAATTATTGTTTGCTGCTGTGAGCATCATCATTTTATGGGAGACAGGTCCACAGAGACAGAGTATTTATTCTAAGGGCCTTCACTCTGAATCTTTGCAACATTCTCCTCTGTCCTGTCCCAGGACACAAACATTTTACAGCAGAAAGGTGAATGTGTCCTTGACCACTGAGGTCTTCTGTCTGAATCATTATCAGTCAATCCTTGAAATGGAAAAATAGGAGACTTCCCCTGGAGTCCAGGGGTTAAGACTCTGAGCTTCCAATGCAAGGGGTACGGATTTGGTCCTTCATTGGGAAACTAGGATCCCACATACCATGAGCTGTGACCAAACAAACAAACAAACAGAGAGATAGAGAGACAGGAAAAGGAAAAATAGTGCATTTCATAACAGTAGGAAGGTTTAAAGAGTCCGAGTGCAGATCACCACTCTAGAACCAGGAGCAGATTTCATCTCAACAGAAAACATTTCTAATCAAGCAAAACTCCAGAGCTGACCTCTCTGTTACTGAGACATCTGAGGCAATAGCAAACATAAACTTGAGGGTAAGCCTCAATTCAGAAGGTGGTTCTGCTATTTTCAGTAAGCTCACATCCTACAGTAGATGGTCCTCCCCTCCCTGTGTGCACAAGCAGCTCCATCTCCTCTCTCCTGCAACCTAGGCTGTCTCTTTGCCTTGTTTTGCCCAAGAGAATGCAGCAGAAGTGATGCTATGTGACTTTCAGGCTTCTCCCTTAGGAGGCTCTGCAGCTTCCATATTTGCACTTTCAGACACCAGCCACTATGTGAAGAAACTGAGGCTAGACTACCAAAGGATGAAGGACCATGGAGAAAGACAGAGGGGGACCACTCAGGGAGACACCCAAGGCCCCCCAGCCAACAGCAAGCACTGGGACCCCAGTCATGTGACTGCGGCCATCTTGGATTTTCCAGCTTAGTGATGCTAATATTATTTTTTTAAAAAGCTTCCCAGCCAGTCTCAGACATACAGATCCACTAAGGCCCCTAACAGCTCAGAGCAGAGAAGTGTTGACCTGCTGAGCCCTACCTAAATCCCTGACTGCCACCCACCTCTCCAGACCTGAACAAATAGTCATTGTCTGCTAAGTTTCAAGGTGGTTTGTTCCATAGAAATAAATGATTCGTCTGTAAAGTATGACCGGTTATATTAGAAGCACTTCCCTCATCACAGGGAGGAAAAGGACATATATGTGATGCCAAGAGCAGGGGAAGTTCCTGCAGGTAGGAAATCTCCATCAAAGGGAACGGCTGTTGTGTTACAATTTTGTCATTTTGCAAGGTAGGCTGAATGTCCCACCAGCAATGGTATGAAGGGTGATTGTTTTTTAAGATGATATTGTTTCTCAAACCCTCTGAGGCCCTTTTCTCACCCACATATTCAGTAGGTTCTGAGACTGAGGGGAGCTGGGCCAGTTCCCCAGTCCTTTCCACTCTCAGAATGGAAAGCAGCAGATTTCCTGGGGAGGCCAAGGCCCCTTCTCCAAAGGGGCCTCCTACACACCCTGCTTTGCGAAACAGCCCTAGATCGTTCTAAACAGCAGTCTTCCAAGGTAACTCCCTCCACTGCAACCTTGGAGGAGAAAAAGGCCTCTTCTGGCCTCATGGAGACTAAGACTATTCTTTCCAGGGAGGTGTGACTGAGCATCACAGAGACAGACAGCTGATATTAAAGAGACCCTGGAAGGAAGCAAGATCGCCTGGACCAGCAGCAGTGGGACTAGAACACAAAGACCCCAAGTCCCCGAGGAAGATAACAGAGGATTCCTGTGGGAGCCTGGGTCCGCACTCGGTCCTTTTCTGCTCTGCCACCAACTATGACTCTTTTACAGTCTCTGTGAGGGTGGCTGGGTTTCTGTGGGAGGTAACTAGGACTCTAATTTCCTTAATATCTTTATAACAAAATCTAATTTTTTAGCAATTAGCATTTTTTTTAAATCAAAGCAATCTAAATAATAAAGCGATGGTAGGGAGAGGCAGCAAATTAGTCACTCCTATCTCTTTAATTTACAGTGAGCCACTCTGAATAAAGATGTAATCTAAGTAAAAGCAGCATTTGCCCTGCAGAGAACTTCCAGACAAATACTCTGAGGTATCTGGAAAGAGGTGGCTGTCGCCCATCAGCTCCCACACTAGAAATTCTGGAGCAGCCACTGAAGACACTGAGAAATGGAGTATTTCCTGCCATATCAGGAAGAAAGGATAGCACAGTCACCAGGGATTGCAGCCCTCCAATGTGAGCTACTGAACCCTAGGGGTGCTCAGGAAGGAGAAAAGTATCTTTGGGCCTCCCTGATGGTGCAGTGGTGAAGAATCCGCCTGCCAGTGCAGGAGACTCAAGAGACACAGGTTCAATCTTTGGGTTGGAAAGAGCCCCTGGAGGAGGAAATGGCAACCCACTCCGGTATTCTTGCCTGGAAAATTCCATGGACAGAAGGACCTGGCAGGATACAGTCCATGGGGTCACAAACAGCTGGACATGACTGAGCAACTGAGCACACACAGACCATCAGATTGCAGCCACTCCCTAAGGTGAGCCCCATGGAAGCTCAGGCTGTGAAAAACATAGGACGCTGATCCCAGTTTTGATGGTTTGATGCATTTGAAAGGGATGATCTCAGTGAATCCAGACTTGTGCATCTTCCCAGAAAATCAAAAAATTCTTTAATTTAGGATATCTGATTTTTTTTTTTAAATTACATTCATCTTTTGATGCTCAGACCACCTGCCCTTTGTTGCAAACCTGCTGTATAACCTGGCTCCTCCCCTCACCTCCTCACAACAGTTCTCTCAGGGTCACTTGAGATGCTGCCTCCTGAGATATTCCTCCTGCCTCCTAGGAATTTTGAATTCCTAAAAAGATAACTCTCAACTTTTAGGCTGTGAATATTTTTTCAAGTCAACAACACAATGACTTCCTTTTGAATGCTGTCATTTTTTTCCCATGTGCTCCTGATCATGCTAAACTTCTGGTCCAGGGCTGTAAAGTTTATTCCCAGCAACCCATCCCGCTCTCCCTTCCCCCTTTGCACTTGTGAGTGAATTCCTATCTTCAGAGCAAATTCTCCGATCTCCCACCTCTACTGCTAGTGGTAAAGAACCTGCCGGCCAAGGCAGGAGACATAAGAGATGCAAGTTTGATCCCTGGGTCAGGAAGATTTCCTGGAGGAGGGCATGGCAACCCACTCCAGCATTCTTGCCTGGAGAACTCCAAGGACAGAGGAGCCTGCAGTCCATGGGGTCACAAAGAGTCTGACATGACTGAAGTGACTGAGCTCACACACCACCTCTACACCGGCACTAGATGAGAGACTCCTAAATACCGTACACCTTTTTCCGGAGGATTTTGTTCATACATCCCACCCCGCTGGGCCCCCACCACCACCATGATCTTCCACTTATCAAGTCCTTTAAGATTCACTCCAAAAAGCATTCTTCATATCACTGTTCACTTAGTTTTCTGTGGAATGCTTTATAAAGAACGTGTAGTCAGTCAAGGCAAGTCTGTAGCAGACTTTGCCTAAAAGGATTGAGTTATAAAACATTTAAGGGACTTCTTTATCATGTAAATTCCACCTTTGTAATGCAAATCCCATTGTATGGCCCCTAACAGGAGAATGAGAACAATATTAATTTACTTACTCTTTAATTATTCTCCTCTCTCCGCAACAGCCCCTGGGATGATGTAAGGATTCCAGGGTCAAGAAGAATATCTTCCACTAACATTCCAAAGTGCTTTGGCATCCTGGGAAAGCTAGATTTTGACCTTGAGAATGACAGACAAACTGGGAAACCCCCCAAATCAGCAAAGATTTAAGAGTGAGAAGCTGTGACTCTAGGCAGTCCCCTGTTTCCCTGTCTCATTCTTTTATCTTTCATAAGATTACAGAGTTGTACCAGCTTCTTACAGCCACAGTCTGTAAATTTGTCTATTATTCTTAAATAGAACAAATCAAAACTACGTAAATGCCAGTATTTTAGTTTGTATAATATTGCCTTTAGGATAAAACAGGAAGTCTGTGACTAAACAAGACAGAGACAGTATTAAAGAGAATTTGTTTATTCTTTAAAAATATGTGCATGCTAAGTCACTTCAGTCATGTCTGACTCTGTGAGACCCTATGGACTGTAGCCCACCAAGCTCCTCTGTCCAAGGGATTCTCCAGACAAGAAAATATGTACTAAAAAAAAAAAAAATTAAAAAATTAAGAGATATACTGAGTGCCCATTAAAGCCATGGCATCATTTCTAACAAAGTAGTTTATTAATATGACTAGTAATTTTAGTAATGACAATTATATTTGTTAATAGCAGCTACCAGGTGTACAGAGGCTCTGTTTATTATCTAATTCGCACACAATCCTGTTTAGCTAATGAACCAACAGAGACTCTGAAAGGTTGGTAGCTCCCCCTCCCCCCCTCCTTCTACCCCAGGGGCAATGCGGCCTGGGAAAACCTGAATTAGGATTCAAACTGATAGATTTTGACCTTGCCATGCTCCCCTATCAGGTCGTATTACAAAGAAGAGAGCAGTGGGATTAAAATAATCTCAGTCCAAAAATATTTTGTATGATTCATTATTAAAATGACAAGCATTTCCCATCTTCGGCTTGCAACTATGCAGCTCATCATAGTGATCGCTCTTGAACTGGGTTTACCCACAATTGCCTTTCTTCACTCCTCAGTTGATGCTTTGGGTTTTTGTTTTTGCTTTTTTCTTCTCTTTTTCTTTTGCCCAATCCTCTTTAGCTTAAAGCTGTGACATAAAGACCCTTGTGCATTTTGCTTTCTTGCACAGGGTTCTGGTCTACTGACACTCGAATCTTGTTGATTAGTGTCAAGATTCAAATGGCTAAGCGATTTCTAACTCCTTATCCCCACACACAGTTACTGAGCTAATCTGGCGGAAGGTCCCCTGTAACTTGAGCCTTTATCCTCCCAGGTATTAATTTGCCAAGCACATGGAAAAAATCACCATTCAGTTCAGTTCAGTTGTTCAGTCGTGTCTGACTCTTTGTGACTCCATGCAACCTTCCCTGTCCATCACCAACTCCCAGAGCTTACTCAAACTCATGTCCAGAAAGTCGGTGATGCCATCCAGCCATCTCATCCTGTCATCCCCTTCTCCTCCCACCTTCAGTCTTTCCCAGCATCAAAGTCTTTTCCAATGAGTCAGTTCTTCACATCAGGTGGCCAAAGTATTGGAGTTTCAGCTTCAGCATCAGTCCTTCCAATGAACACCCAGGACTGATCTCCTTTAGGATGGACTGGTTGGATCTCCTTGCAGTCCAGGGGACTCTCAAGAGTCTTCTCCAGCATCACAGTTCAAAAGCATCAATTCTTCGGTGCTCAGCTTTCTTTACAGTTCAACTCTCACATCCATACATGACTACTGGAAAAACCATAACTTTGACTAGACAGATCTTGGTCAGCAAAGTAATGTCTCTGCCTTTTAATATGCTATCTAGGTTGGTCATAACTTTTCTTCCAAGGAGCAAGCATTTTTTTATTTCATGGCTGCAATCACCATCTGTAGTGATTTTGGAGTCCAAGAAAATAGAGTCTGTCACCGTTTCCATTGTTTCCCCATCGATTTGCCATGAAGTGATGGGACCAGATGCCATGATCTTGTTTCTGAATGTCAAGTTTTAAGCCAACTTTTTCACTCTCTCACTTTCATCAAGAGGTTCTTTAGTTCTTTGCTTTCTGCCATAATGGTGGTGTCATCTGCATATCTGAGGTTATTGATATTTCTCCCGGCAATCTTGATTCCAGCTTGTGCTTCATCCAACTCAGCATTTCTCATGATGTACTCTGCATATGTTAAATAAGCAGGGTGACAATATACAGCTTTGACGTACTCCTTTCCTGAAAATCACCATTGAATTTTTATTTTCATTGGCTCAACATTACATAAGTAACACGTAAGGAGGTGGTCTTTATGGAGCAAAACGTGATCACCCCAAGTTAGAAAGGAGAGGAGAAACAGCAGCCCGGATACTTCAGTTACTTGAAGCTGCACATTCTCTTCAAGCCCAGCTGGTGCGCGTGCACTGCTGGCCTTTCATTCAGATCCCTCTGGTCTCCTCCCCAACCCCACCCCTCATCCCCAGTCACCACCCTCGCTCCTCTTTAACTTCTTCTCCATGAATAGTGCTGGTATCATCACTCACCTTTTAGTACAAGGGAAGACAAAGTAAGTAGCTTTTAAGTATCCAGGTGAAAAGTCATAACAGAAGGAGGGCGAGATAGAGCTGGGCCAAAGGGTGCATTTCCACAAACTCCCGTCCAAAGAAGATGGATGGAGCTCGGGTGATCATGGGCCCGGTGTGAGAACCTAGCTGGAGGACCTGGTCTCTAACCCCTCTTCTGAATCTTTTCTTGATGGTCATTGGGAGGGGATCGGGGCGGACGCTGAGTGGAACTCTGTGTAAGGCACCACGTGACCTCTGTGCGCTATTAAAGATGAGGGTGGGGTTGGGGGGTGGGGTTGGGGGGTGGGGTTCAGTTCATGGGAGACGGTATCAGGAGAATCCAAAAATGGGAAGCCAAAGAAAGGGCACTAAGGATTCAAGAAGCAGAATAACAGGGCAATCAGAGTCCATTCAGAGACCCAGAGACCCGGGACCTATAGTCAATGACAGAGAGGAAATAGAAGCTGACGTCCAGGGAATCTCGCTGGCCGCATTCAGAAAAGAAGCCACGCCAGGTCCCCCCAGCCCACCCGCATCCCGCCTCTAGCCCGCCTCTCTCGCGGGCTGAGTCCAGGGACTCAGGTCCCACCGGTGCCAGGCGAGTCTCCCTGTAGGCTGGATGAGGACTTCGGCTTCCCGCCCCACCCAGACTCTGGCCCCGCCCCATCTAGGCTCCGGCCCTGTCCTGCCCGCCCCTCCGCAACCCACCATCCCGGCACCGGCCACGTGGAAGCTGCCCAAGAACCCCTGGCACAAAAGGCCTTGCGGGATGTGCCACTCCGCCGGATCTGCTGGGGCAGCCGCCGCCGTGGCTTTGCGCTCCCCTCGGTCCCCCTCGAGCTGTTCCACCCGGTCATCACCGGACTGGATGTGGCGCCGCTCCGCCGCGCCCAGGTCCTGCGCGCGTTCACACGGTCACTCGCCTGCCTCAGCCCGGACCAGGGCCCTACTGCGGGCACCAAGCCCCCGACCCCCACCCTTACCCCTCGCCCCTCTGGCCTGCGCCCTGGCTTAAAGCGAGACCGATGGTCAGGCCACCAGGGACCCGGTCCATCCAGGCTTTGATGGGGCCGCGGAGAGGCGGCGCTCTCCCGGAAGGCTTCCTGGAGGCGAGAGCCGAAAAGGTGAAACCCTCACTCTAAACAGAGCCTGGTATTTTCTTTTGGCCCGCCTTTTTCACTTTCAGACCGATTATTTCCCGATTCGCTGGGTGTAACCCCTCTTTAGTTTTTCATGCCAATTTGGCTCTGACCCCCTCTACCCTCGGGGCTTCCTTGGTAGCTCAGATGGTAAAGCTTCTGCCTGCAATGCAAGAGACCCGGGTTCAGTCCCTGGGTTGGGAAGATCCTCTGGAGAAGGAAATGGCAACCCACTCCAGTACTCTTGCCTGGAAAATTCCATGGACGGAAGAGCCTGGTAGGCTACAGTACATGGGGTCATAAAGAGTCGGACACGACTGAGTGACTTCACTTCCTCTACCTGTTCCATAAGAAGTCTTGGGAATTGTCCACATACAAAACCCGCGGCTTAGTTGTTGTAGTTGTTGTTGTTTAGTCGCTAAACCCAGTCCAACTCTGCCACCCCATGGACTGTATGTAGCCCGCCGGGTTCCTATGTCAGTGGGATTCTCCTAGAATACTAAGAGTGGGTTGCCATTTCCTACAACAGAGAATCTTCCCGACCCAGGGATTGAGCCCACGTCTCCTGCATTGCAGGCATACTCTTTACCACTGAGCCACCAGGAAAGATCCAGGCTTAATGGGGGTTATTAATTTATTTTAGCGTTACATGCTGTAAAGGACCACCCAGTGTTTCTTTCAAAGTGCTGATACCTTTTGAAGAACAAGCAAGAGGCCAGGAGTTTAAAGGGAGAAGCCCAAAGGCATTAACTGAAGTCGGAATAAGGGAATTTTAGGAGCTGAAAGAGACTTAGGAGTTTCTGACTCGACCTTCCGCTCTTTCCCCAGGATGGCATCCTCCAGGGCTCCCTTCAGACCTGTACCTACACCTGGAGGCTAGAGAATCATACCCAGTCTTGAGTCTAAAGAGATGAGTTACCAACACCTGAACAGAAAGGACCTCTTCATACTGGGCTTTCACTGACTGGCCTCAAGAAATGAATCAGATGTTCCATTACATCCCAAACACTCAAAAAAGTTCAAAAGGAAGCTATTTTACAAGTGAGTGAGTGAAGCCGCTCAGTTGTGTCTGACTCTTTGCGACCTCATGGACTGTAGCCAGCAATGTGGGCTGCCATTTCCTTCTCCAGGGGATCGTCCCGACCCAGGGATCGAACCTGGGTCTCCTGCATTGCAGGCAGAAGCTTTACCATCTGAGCTACCAGGGAAGTCTATTTTACAAAATGTGGTCCAATTTCTAAGGTGCTATGAACATTGGGTTCCTTAATACTCCCTTCAACTAAACAACTGAAAGATTTCCCAATGTGTGGTATGGAGGAATCCGTAGGTATTAGATGAAGAGAGTTGGAGAAGACTTTTAGAGAGTCCATTGGACAACAAGGAGATCAAACCAGTCAGTCCTACAGGAAATCAGTCCTGAATATTCACTGGAAGGACTGATGCTGAAGCTGAAGGTCCAGTACTTTGGCCGCCTGATGTGAAGAGCCGACTCACTGAAAAAGACCCTGATGCTGGGAAAGACTGAAGGCAGGAGGAGAAGGGGACGACAGAGGATGAGATGGTTGGATGGCATCACTGACTCAATGGACATGAGTTTGAGCAAACTCGGGAAATAGTGATGAACAGGGAAGCCTGGCGTGCTGCAGTACATGGGGTCACAAAAGAGTCGAGCAACTCAACAGCAACAGTGATCAGATATGGATTAAACAAATAGTGGGCTTTAAAAAATTATACTACAGTAGCACTTCTTAGAGAAACTGACATCCTATGTAGTTCTTTAATTTCCAAAAAGGCACTTGGAGGTGGTAGCCAGCCCCAAGGTGGCACCGAGGGGTCCTCAGCTTCTGCTATAATGCCCCTGGTGTAGGAGACGGAGGCACTGAATCAGGGCTGGTGCTCATGACCAGGAGAAAACTGGGGTGTGACAGCTGAGCTCATATCAAAAAAAGCATAAAACATTTTTTGTCTATTGTGCATTTGGGTGCATCATGCAGCATGTGAAATCCTGGGATCTTAGTTTCCAGATCAGGGAATCAAATTCATGTCCCCTGCAGAAGCCCACAGTCTTAACCACTAGACCTCCAGGAAAGTCTCAAAAAAGGCATTTTTTAGTTTCCACTTTATCCTCCTCAGTTCAGTCAGTTCAGTCACTCAGTCGTGTCTGATTCTTTGCGACCCCATGAATCACAGCACACCAGGCCTCCCTGGCCATCACCAACTCCCGGAGTTTACCCAAACTCATGTGCATCGACTCAGTGACACCATCCAGTCATCTCATCCTCTGTCATCCCCTTCTCCTCCTGCCCCCAGTCCCTCCCAGCATCAGGGGCTTTTCCAGTGAGTCAACTCTTTGCATCAGCTGGCCAAATTACTGGAGTTTCAGCCTCAGCATCAGTCCTTCCAATGAACACCCAAGATTGGTCTCCTTTAGGATGAACTGGTTGAATCTCCTTGCAGTCCAAGGGACTCTCAAGAGTCTTCTCCAACACCACAGTTCAAAAGCATCAATTCTTCGATGCTCAGCTTTCTTCACAGTCCAACTCTCACATCTATACATGACCACTGGAAAAACCATAGCCTTGACTAGACGGACCTTTGTTGGCAAAGTAATGTCTCTGCTTTTGAATATGCTGTCTAGGTTGGTCATAACTTTCCTTCCAAAGAGTAAGCATCTTTTAATTTCATGGCTGCAATCACCATCTGCAGTGATTTTGGAGCCCCCCAAAATAAAGTCTGACACTGTTTCCACTGTTTCCCCATCTATTTCCCATGAAGTGATGGGACCTAATTCTGAATTAAATTTACTAGCATTTTAGTTAGGATTTTTGCATTTAAACCATACGTGTACTTTGCCTATGTGTTTCTTTGCTTATGTTGTTCTCATTCTGTCTTGATACCAAGGTTCTGTTAGCCTCATAAAATTAGCTAGATAATTTCCTTCTGTTTCCTCTGAATTAGTTTCAGATAGAATAAATACTCCTTAAAGTTTAGTAAAACTACCCTCCCATCTCAGCCCCAGAATAATCAACTGCCCTGGTGTTGTTTTGAGGAAGTGAAAGAGAATGCCAGGAGAACTTTTTGATTTCCGTTGCTCACTTGTGTCCAACTCTTTGCAACCCCATGGACTGCAGCACGCCAGGCTTCCCTGTCCATCACCAACTCCCGGAGCTTACTCAAACATGTCCATTGAGTCAGTGATGCCATCCAACCATCTCATCCTCTGTCATCTCCTTCTCCTGCCTTCAATCATTCCCAGCATCAAAGTCTTTTCCAAGGAGTCAGTTCTTGCCAGGTGGCCAATGTATTGGAGATTCAGCTTCAGCATCAGTCCTTCCAATGAATATTCAGGACTGAGTTCCTTTAGGATGGACTGGTTTGATCTCCTTATAGTCAAGGGACTCCCAAGAGTCTTCTCCAACACCACAGTTCAAAAGCTCCAATTCTTCAGCACTTAGCTTTCCTTATAGTCCAACTCTCACATCCATGCATGACTACTGGAAAAGCTTTGACTAGACAGACCTTTGTTGGCAAAGTAATATCTTTGCTTTTTAATATACTTTTCAAGTTGGTCATAGCTTTTCTTCCAAGGAGCAAGTGTCTTTTAATTTCATGGCTGCAATCACCATCTGCAGTGATTTTGGAGCCCCCCAAAATAAAGTCTGACACTGTTTCCACTGTTTACCCATCTATTTGCCATGAAGTGATGGGACCAGATGCCATGATCTTAGGTTTCTGAATGTTGAGTTTTAAGCCAACTTTTTCACTCTCCTCTTTCACTTTCATCAAGAGGCTTTTTAGTTCCTCTTCACTTTCTGCCATAATGGTGGCATCATCTGCATATCTGAGGTTATTGATATTTCTCCCAGCAATCTTGATTCTAGTTTGTATTTCATGCAGCCCAGATTTTGCCTGATGTAGTCTGCATATAAGTTAAATAAGCAGGGTGACAATATACAGCCTTGATGTACTGCTTTCCCAATTTGGAACCATGTTCTATGCTGGGTTCTAACTGTTGCTTCTTGACCGTACAGATTTCGATTACTAACTTTTTGATTACTAATTTAATATCTGTGATGGTTTACTGGTTTATTCAGAATTTCTTTGTCTTTTGGGGTCAGTTTTTGACACTCATTTTTTAGAAAAGTAAATATTTTGTTAAAGTTTTTTTCAGTTTATCAAAGGTTTTAATGTTCATGTATGCTGTTAAATTTTCAATTAAATCTATAGCTGTGTCCTTTTTTAAAATTCCTAATATTGATCGTGTGTGTTACTCTTTTATTGTTTTCCATTTTGTTGGTTTAATCAAAAAACTAGTTTTTTATTTTGTTGATACTGTTTCTTTCTTTTATACCTTATTTATTTCTGCTCCTGTTCTTTAAAATTTCTTCTTTTTACTCTTTATATTTACTGGATTTTGGGGGGAGGTTTGCTATTTAATTCAATGCTTTTTTACCCATTTGTTTTCAAAAGTTCATTAAAAGGTGAATTTAAGTCTATAAAATATGTTTCTAATTCTTTTTGCTGCAATCCATTAATTTAGATATGTAACAAATGTATTATCATTCTGGTCTTAAGCATGCTGCAGTTTCCATTGTGATCTCTTTTCAAATTAATTCAGAAATTATTCACAAATGCATTGAAGAATTTCTAGAAGTGTGTGTATATTATTTATTCATACATATATTTATTGTTTCTTATTTATTTTGCTACTGTTTGATTCTTGAGTTCTCTGCTACACACTCCAGTATTCTTGGGCTTCCCTTGTGGCTCAGATGGTAAAGAATCCTGCTATGCGGGAGACCTGGGTTCAATCCCTGGGTTGGGAAGATACCCTGGAGAAGGGAAAGGCTACCCACTCCAGTATTCAGGCCTGGAGAATTCCATGGACTGTACAGTCCTTGGGATCACAAAGTGACTGAGCAACTTTCACTTCACTTCACTTCACTTCACTTCTCTTCTAATTATTTGAATGTGGTCTGTGTTCTATGTGTTTTAATTTGTTTAGACCTAATTACCTGTTATATGGTCAATATTTTTGAAAATAATTCATTACATCAAACTTGTTATTTTTATTTTTTCATTTCCATGACCTCACACTTTTTATTATTTTATGACCAATTACTATCTTATAGAGATGTGTTAAAACACCTCAATATAAGGTTTGTCTATTTTCCTTATGCAGATTAATTTTATCTTCTATATTTTAAGGCATTTTCTAAAGTGCATAGGAACTCATAAGCACTATACAGTCGTCTTATTACTGAGTTCTTTCCTGCTTTATCCATGTTTTTGCCATAAATTGTTTTTTGTCTGCAACTGATATTGCTATTCTTAGGGTGACTGTTTTTATTATTTGTATATAAGTTATATATAAGATAAACCAGCACTGGAGCAGTGGCTATGTGGCACTGGAATGACTTTGGGGAGATACCCCACATCCAAGGGCAAAGGAGAAGACCCAGCAATATGGAAGGAGGGATGAAATCACATTTAGACTCAAACCCCCTACCCACCAGGGATGCTCAGAGGGCTCAAACAAACCTTGTGAGCACCAGGACCCAGAGACCCCACAGAGACTGAGACAGAACTGTGTTTGAGTGTCTCTTGGAGGAAGTCACCATTAAACCCACCATAGAGCCACAAGAACTTACACAGGACAGGGAAACACACTCTTAGAGGACACAAACAAAACCTTGTGCACACCAGGACCCAGGAGAAAGAAGCAGTGATTCCACAAGAGACTGACCCAGACTTGCCCGTGAGTGTCCAGGAGTCTCCAGCAGAGGCCTGGGTTGGCGGTGAACTGCTGCAGGGTTAGGGGCACTGCCTGCGAGGGACCTTTTGAAGGAGGTCCCCATTATCTCCATTACCTCCACCATAGTTCGGCTTCAAGTCAAATAACAGGGAGGGAACACAGCCCCGCCCATCAACAGAAAATTGAATTAAAGATTTACTTTAGCATGGCCCCGCCCACCAGAACAAGACCCAGCTTCCCCCTCTGTCACTCTCTTCCATCAGGAAGCTTCCATAAGCCTCTTATCCTTCTTCATCAGAGGACAGACAGAATGAAAACCACAGTCACAGAAAACTAACCAATCTGATCACATTGACCACAGCCTTGTCTAACTCAGTGAAACTATGAGCCATGCCATGTAGGGCCACTGAAGACAGATGGGTCATGGTGGAGAGTTCTGACAAAATGTGGTCCACTGGAGAAGGGAAAGGCAAATCACTTCAGTATTGCCTTGAGAAGCCCATGAACAGTATGCAAAGGCAGAAAGATAGGATACTGAAAGGTGAACTCCCCAAGTCGGTAGGTGCCCAATATGCTACTGGAGATCAGTGGAGAAACAACTCCAGAGAGAATGAAGAGGAGGAGCCAAAGCAAAAACAGCACTCAGTTGTGGATATGACTGGTGATGGAAGTAAAGTCCAATGCTGTAAAGAGCAATACTGCATGGGAACCTGGAATGTTAGGTCCATGAATCAAGGCAAATTGGAAGTGGTCAAACAGAGATGGCAAGAGTGAACGTTGACATTCTAGGAATCAGTGAACTAAAATGGACTGGAATGGTGACTATAACTCAGATGACCATTATATCTACTACTGTGGGCAAGAATCTCTTAGAAGAAATGGAGTAGCTATCGTAATCAACAAAAGAGTCTGAAATGAAGAACTTGAATTGGATGCAATCTCAAAAATGACAGAATGATCTCCATTCGTTTCCAAAGCAAACCACTCAATATCACAGTAATCCAAGTCTATGCCCCAACCAGTAATGCTGAAGAAGCTGAAGTCGAACGGTTCTATGAAGACCTACAAGACCTTGTATAACTAACACCAGAAAAAGATGTTCTTTTTATTATAGGGGACTGGAATGTAAAAGTAGGAAGTCAAGAAATACCTGGAGTAATGGGCAAATTTGGCCTTGGAGTACAGAATAAAGCAAGGCAAAGGCTTATAGAGTTTTGCCAACAGAAAGCACTGATCATAGCAAACACCCTCTTCCAATAACACAAGAGAAGACTCTACACATGGACATCACCAGATGGTCAATACTAAAATCAGATTGATTATATTCTTTGCATCCAAAGATGGAGAAGCTCTATAAAGTCAGCAAAAACAAGACTAAATGACCTAAATCAAAACCCTTACAATTATACAGTGGAAGTGAGAAATAGATTCAAGGGCTTAGATCTAATAGACAGAGTGCCTGAAGAACTATGGACAAAGGTTCATGACATTGTACAGGAGACAGTGATCAAGACCATTCCCAAGAAAAAGAAATGCAAAAAGGCAAAATGGTTGTCTGAGGAGGCCTTACAAATAGGTGTGAAAAGAAAAGAAGCGAAAAGCAAAGGAGAAAAGGAAAGATATACTCATTTGAATGCAGAGTTCCAAAGAATAGCAAGTAGAGATAAGAAAGCCTTCCTCATTGATCAATACAAAGAAATAGAGGAAAACAGTAGAACGGGAAAGACTAGAGATCTCTTCGAGAAAATTAGAGATACCAAGGGAACATTTCACACAAAGATGGGCTCAGTAAAGGACCGAAATGGTACGGGCCTACCAGAAGCAGAAGATATTAAAGAATACACAGAAGAACTATATAAAAAAGATCTTCATGATCCAGATAACCACGATGGTGTGATCACTCACCTAGAGCCAGACATCCTGGAATGTGAAGTCAAGTGGGCCTTAGGAAGCATCACTATGAACAAAGCTAGTGGAGGTGATGGAATTCCAGTTGAGCTATTTCAAATCCTAAAACATGATGTTGTGAAAGTGCTGCGCTCAATACGCCAGCAAATTTGGAAAACTCAGCAGTGGCCACAGGACTGGAAAAGGTCAGTTTTCATTCCAATCCCAAAGAAAGGCAATGCCAAAGAATGCTCAAACTACCATACAATTGCACTCATCTCACACGCTAGCAAAGTAGTGCTAAAAATTCTCCAAGCCAGGCTTCAACAGTACATGAACTGTAAACTTCCAGATGTTCAAGCTGGATTTAGAAAAGGCAGAGAAACCAGAGATCAAATTGCCAACATCCGCTGGATCATCAAAAAAGCAAAAGAGTTCCAGAAAAAACATCTACTTCTGCTTTATTGATTATGTCAAAGCCTTTGACTATGTGGATCACAACAAACTGTGGAAAATTCTTCAAGAGATGGGAGTATCAGACCACCTGACCTGCCTCTTGAGAAATCTGTATGCAGGTCAGAAACAACAGTAAGAACTGTTGTGGAACAACAGACTGGTTCCAAATTGGGAAAGGAGTGCATCAAGGCTGTATATTGTCAACATGCTTATTTAACTTATATGCAGAGTACATCATGAGAAATGCCTGGCTGGCTGAAGTATAAGTCGGAATCAAGACTGCTGGGAGAAGTATCAATAACCTCAGATATGCAGATGACACTGCTCTTGTGGCAGAAAGCAAAGAGGAACTAAAGAGCCTCTTGATGAAGGTGCAAGAGGAGAGTGAAAAAGTTGGCTCAAGATTCAGCATTCAGAAAACTAAAATCATGGCATCTAGTCCCATCCGTTCAGTTCAGTCGCTCAGTTGTGTTCAACTCTTTGTGACCCCATGAATCACAGCACGCCAGGCCTCCCTGTTCATCACCATCTCCCGGAGTTCACTCAGACTCACATCCATCGAGTCCGTGACGCCATCCAGCCATCTCTTCCTGGGTCGTCCCCTTCTCCTCCTGCCCACAATCCCTCCCAGCATCAGAGTCTTTTCCAGTGAGTCAACTCTTCTCATGAGGTGGCCAAAGTACTGGAGTTTCAGCTTCAGCATCATTCCTTCCAAAGAAATCCCAGGGTTGATCTCCTTCAGAATGGACTGGTTGGATCTCCTTGCAGTCCAAGGGACTCTCAAGAGTCTTCTCCAGCACCACAGTTTGAAAACATCAATTCTTTGGTGCTCAGCTTTCTTTATGGTCCAACTCTCACATCCATACATGACTACTGGAAAAACCATACCTTTGACTAGATGGACCTTTGTCGGTAAAGTAATGTCTCTGCTTTTTAATATGCTGTCTAGGTTTGCTGTCTATTTTAATAGGCTGTCTATTTCCCATGTAGTCCCATCACTTCATGACAAATTGATGGGGAAACAATGGAAACAGTAACAGACTTTATTTTCTTGAGCTCCAAAATCACTGTGGACAGTGACTGCAGCCATATTAAAAGACCCTTGCTCCTTGGAAGAAAAGCTATGACAAATCTAGACAGCATATTAAAAAGCAGAGACATTACTTTACGACAAAGGTCCATCTAGTGGATGTGAGAGTTGGACCATAAAGAAAGCTGAGGACCAAAGAATTGATGTTTTCAAACTGTGGTGCTGGAGAGGACTCTTGAGAGTCCCTTGGACTGCATGGAGATCCAACCAGTCCATCCTATAGGAAATCAGTCCTGAATATTCATTGGAAGGACTGATGCTGAAGCTGAATCTCCAATACTTTGGCCATCTGATGTGAAGAAGTGACTCATTTGAAAAGACCCTGATGCTGGGAAAGACTGAAGGCAGGAGGAGAAAGGGACGACAGAAGATGAGATGGTTGGATGGCATCACCAACTCAATGGACATGAGTTTGAGTAAGCTTCAGGAATTGGTGATGGACAGTGCAGACTGGGGTACTGCAGTCCATGAGGTCGCAAAGAGTCAGACATGACTGAGCGACTGAAGTGAAATAAACTTAACTGAAGATAAGTTTTCCCATTCCTTTAGCTGAAAAGTTTATGAGTGGTTTTATTTTAACTATATCTTTTTTAGAAAGACTAGATGGTAAAGAATCCAACTGCAATGCAGGAGACCCAGGTTAAATCCCTGGGTCGGGTAAACCTCCTGGAGTAGTGCATGGCAACCCACTCCAGTATTCTTGCCTGGAGAAGTCCATGGACAGAGGAGCCTGGTGGGCTCCAGTCCATGGAGTCGCAAGAGTGGGACACGACTAAGTGATTATTTGCTTATACTTAGCTTTTAAATTTTAATTTAGTCATATAATCTTATTGTTTATATTTTATTCTATTTTCCATTTTTTGATGATTGATTGATTTAAAAATTATTTCTACTCTGTTAGTTTTAATTTTCTGTTCATCTTCATTTATCTTTTTCTTCCCCCTTTTTTGAATTTTATTGAATTAATACTTTTCTGTATTTCCCCCATTCATGGTAGAAAGCTACTAATAGTGTTTTTATATTTTGACTATTTGTCTTTAGGTTTTTTTTTCCCTTTTATTGTTTAACATACACATTAGACCACACATTTTTCTAAATAATCCAAAATGTTCAATAATTTGGCTTTTGTCCTGAACAAAAATAACAAAGAAGCCTTTAGCATACTTTATCTGGCCATTGACATTACTTCCTCAGTTTATTGTTCTAGAATTTGGTTTTGTACTTCTTGAAAAAAAAAAAGGAAAAAAAATGAGAATTTTTTTACAGTTAATAGTTTATAAACATTTGCTTATATTTTATCAGTTTCTGTGCTTCTCCTGGGTTTTGCTTTTTTGTATTCCATACCTTTTCTCTGAGCTCATTTTCCTTCCAATAATGTATATGTTTCAATAATTTTTTTAAGATATTTATTTTTATTTATTTATTTTGGCTGTGCTGGGTCTTTCTTAGTTGCAGCACATGGGATTTTTAGGTGCAGCAAGTGGGATCTAGTTCCTCCACCCGGGATCAAACCCGGGCCCCGCTGCACTGACAGTGCGGAGTTTTACCCACACTGTGTGGAGTTTAATTTGGACTGCCAGGGAAGTCCCAATAATTATTTTAATAAAGAACTTTGTGTGGCATTGGCTCTTCACAGCACTGCATTTCTGATCCATTTTTGATCCAGAAATAATTTGTCTTGTCTTTGATCCCAAATTCGTATTAATGGCTTCTCCTTTTTATGAGCTAGCTGTCATTCCTTTGGGTTTGGAGCAAGGGGGATGAGTTGAAAGGTTAACTTCTGGAGTCATCTTGCTTGACTGGAACTTAGAATTAATGGCTATTAAGTTCCTAGTCCTCAGAGGAAAGGATCAAAGCAGCACAAAGCCAGCAAATGTGGCAACTTGCCTGAAAGGGGAAAAATAAAATCATGGGCATATGCAAGTTTCAACAGTATTCAGAAGTATTTGGCTTTTCCAATCTTTATAGTTTTTTTCTTGGTTCAACTTGTATTGATACTGGTGTGATAAGGATTGGTGTGCTGACCCCTGGTGGATTCAGCAAGTGCTTATTTATTACAGATTTTGGAGTTGGAATAGATTTTATCAGGAGATACAGAGTCAGTTGCCTTCAGAAGCCAGACAGGTTATGCAAATGTGCCAAGTAACTCTGTGTCTGGCAGTAGATCATGATGCCAAGTGTGGGGAAACGAGAACGCAGACTCCACCAAAGGCATATGAACGCGATGTTGGCAAAATACACACACACACACACACGTGCGCACGCAAAACCCAGAGCAGGGGCTTGACTGGGTTCATCAGTTTGGGTCAACCTTCCATATATAAGGCTTAACAGATATGTTGGGCTTCCCTGGTGGCTCAGATAGTAAAGAATCCATTTGCGATGAAGGAAGCACGGACTTGACCCCAGCGTCAGGAATATACCCTAGAAGAGGAAATGGGTACCCTCTTGAGCATTGTTGCCCAGAGAATCCCATGGACAGGGGAGCCTGGTGGGCTACAGTCCATGGGGTCGCAAAGAGTTGGACATGACTGAAATAACTTGGCACGCATGCCTGGGACAAATAGTGTACCCCTCTATCTGGACTGAGGTCACACTAAAACATGGCTTGTAAGTAAATAACACTCCTTCCATAATTCACTCTTACTTTAAAAAAATGTAGCAAACATTCAACAGTGCTATAAGGAGCTATAATTAGGATTAAACATTTGTTGACAAGACTCAGTGATAGGAAAACATTAATCTTCAAGTGAATTCATGTATTATTTCTGTGTTTTAAGCAGAAAATTGTTTGCGTTATACATTATTTGAGACATTATACAGAGAAATTCATTAATTAAAATATTAAATGTCACACAAATTTAATTTTTTTCTTACTTTTTAGATTTTAGACTTTAAAATCAGACACTTGTCCCAATATGCTGTATTTTTAACTGGAGAGCATAATGAGAGAGAATAAGAGTGACTCATGTAACAGTGGTGTGAGCTGTGATATTCTAGAACCGAAATGTTTTGGAAAAATCAAACAGCATTTCTACAAAGGAAATTTTAATTAATTTTAATGGTAATCGTTAAAGGGCATTCACTCTTTTTTTTTTTCCTTATTAATTTAAACTTACCCGGTATTCTTCTGGCATCTGTCTGATGTTTCTCTTGGAAACTGCAGTGTCTTCCTGTCACCTACCCTGTTGAATCAAGAGTTTTCAGTCTACCAGTCCCGCCATCCTTCCCTCTGCTTTAACCACCATATTTCTGGAATTCAAGTAAATCTGCCTGCAGCTTTCAGGTGAAGAGCTGCATATTCTCACCCCAGCCTGCCCCAGGTTACAGTGAATGTGAAGAAATAGCCTGTGGCATCCCCAAGGCAATCTTCAGCTCAGCCTTTTATGGCAGCCGAGACGGGGTTCTTGGTTCCAGTTTTGCCCTCACAGTCTCTTCCCTTGATATGCCTTGTTCTCTACTAGACAGACTCAAGCGCAGCCACTGAAGCTTCTGACAAAACCTTATGGCAGCATAAGAAACTTGGTGAATAGTTCCTCTGTGTGTACTTACACATTTACACATTCACACAAACTCAGATATACACACATGCACACATATATATACATATCTTTGATAGCTTAAAATAATGGTCTGAGAGGTTATTAAATATAAAATACAAATTTTTATATAGGATTATGACTCAAAAGTATCTCTATATTTAAAATGATATGTACATAGAAACTTTAATGTACAAATGCCAGCTGCCCATGACTTCTTTAATTTTTATTTTTATTAGACTATAGTTGCTTTACAGTGTTGTGTTAGTTTCTGCTATACCACAAAGTGAGTCAGCTATATGTATACATACATTCGCCTCCCTATTAGACTTCCCTCCTATCCCCCCACCCTTATTACCCCTCTAGGTCATCATAGAGCACCAAGCTGAGTTTTCTGTGCTTTATAGCAGGTTCCCACCAGCAGTCTATTTTACACATAGTAGTGTATATATGTCAATCCTAATTGCACAATTTATCCCACCCACCAACTGGATCATAGCAAAAGCAAGAGAATTCCAGAAAAAATATTTACTTCTGCTTCATTGACTACGCTAAAGCTTTTGACTGTGTGGATCACAACAAATAGTGGAAAATTCTCGAAGAGGTAGAATACCAGACCATCTTACCTGCCTCCTGAGAAACCTGTATTCAGGTCAAGAAGCTACAGTTAGAACCAGACATGGAACAACAGACTAATTCCAAATTGGGAACAGAGTATATCAACACTGTATATTGTCACCCTGCTTATTTAACTTATATGCAGAGTACATCATGTGAAATGCCAGGCTGGATGAAGCACAAGCAGGAATCAAGATTGCTGGGAGAAATACCAATAACCTCAGATATGCAGATGATGCCACCCTTATGGCAGAAAGCGAAGAGGAACTGAAGAGCCTCTTGAAGAAGGTAAAAGAGGAGAATGAAAAAGCTGGCTTAAAATTCAATATTAAAAAAAAAAAATGAGATCGTGCATCCAGTCACATCATTTCATGGCATATAATAGATGGGGAAACAATGAAAACAGTGAAAGATTTTATTTTTTGAGGGGCTCCAAAATCACAGCAGATGGTGACTGCAGCCATGAAATTAAAGGATACTTGCTTTTTGGAAGAAAAGCTATCACCAACCTAGAGAGCATATTAAAAAACAGAGACATTGCCAACAAAGGACCATATAGTCAAGCTATGGTTTTCCGAGTAGTCATAAATGGATGTGAGAGTTGGATCATAAAGAAGGCTGAGCACGAAAGAATTGATGTTTTTGAACCATGGTGCTGCAGAAGACTCTTGAGAATCCCTTGGACTGCAAAGAGATCAAACCAGTCAATCCTAAAGGAAATCAGTCCTGAATATTCATTGGAAGGACTGATGCTGAAGCTAAAGCTCCAATACTTTGGCCACCTGATGTGAAGAGTAGACTCATTAGAAAAGACCCTGATGCTGGCAAAGATAGAAGGCAAGAGGAGAAGGGGATGACAGAGGATGAAATGGTTGGATGGCATCACTGACTCAATGGACATGAGTTTGAGCAAGCTCCAGGAGATGGTGAAAGGGAAGCCTGGCATGCTTCAGTCCATGGGGTTGCAAAGAGTCGGACACGACTGAGAGACTGAATGACAACCACGCCTTCCCCCTCTGGGTCTGCATGTCCGCTCTCTATGACTGGGTCTCCATTCCTACCCTGGAAATAAGTTTGTTTGTACTATTTGTAGAGACATGGATGGACCTAGAGTCTGTTGTACAGAGTAAAGTGAGTCAGAAAGAGAAAAACAAATATGGTACATTAATTCATGTATGGGGAATCTAGAAAAATAATACAGCTGCCCAGGACATTTACATACAAACTTGAAAAGCTTGGTAAGACTGTATTTTCAAATGTTAATGTGTGATAGAAAACTTTGTGGATATTGTTAAATTTGAAAATTCCCAGGTCCACTCTTCAGAAATTCTGTTTTAGTGGTATCAGGGGAAGTACAGACAGCAGGGCTTGTTTTCTTTTTTTCAGCAAACATCACAAGAAATTCTGAGAGAGGCAGCTAACAGATGACACTCTGAAATACACTATTGGAAGGAATAATTTTTTCTCCAAATAAAGCAATCTCTTTCTTGTTTCTGTATTTACAAAATAATGTGCTGGTTCTGTAACCAAAATTCTGAACATATAAAATGTAAATTCCAAAAACTTCAATCCTTGAGGTTTGACAGAAAACAACAAAATTCTGTAAAGCAATTATCCTTCAATTAAAAAATAAATTAAAAAAATTCAGTCTTGCTAGTTTTTAGATTTTTTAATGTTTGCATTTAATTTTATTTTAGATGCAACTTGAAATTCTCTTAAATAAGCTTTTATTTACAGTATAGTTTCATCATTTATTAAAATACCTAGGAGGTTATCTTCCTCCATTAAACACATTTACTTAATTCTCAGAAATATTTTAGTTTCATGTTAGAGCTCTCTTTTACAATGCGCCAACAAGGAACACTCCTGAGCTTATATATAAAAAAAAAGTTTGCTATTCATTTTCCTTGGTATGTTTCCATTGGAATTAGAATAGGTAATCAAATACTGGAATTGCCTTGATTCTGGAATGTTAATTGGGTATGCCCTGTTGTTTGGAGAAGTTTGGTGTCATATGGACTTTAGGGCATTCCTGGGGGGGTGGGGGGGTGGGGAAGTATCTTTATCCCTTAAACAATGGATGTCAGAACTTTTACATAAACTTACCTTCTCATCAGACAACTGAAACGTGAATCATTTGGACTCCACTGTACCACCTAAAGCTTGATTGAGTCAGACTAATACATACGTGGTTTCTTTATGCCATAGTGATACAAAGGCTTGATTGGTGTACAGCACATATAAAACATACTTGAGCTATTGAAGAATATAACATTATAGGGCTGGAAGAATTTAGACACTGAATCATCCAACACCTTCATTTTACAGATGGGATAAATGAAACCCAAACTCATAATAATCTCAGGACCTCTTTGAGAGTAAGGTTGACTCATCGTCCCAAGCCTGTGCATAATCCTTCCAAAAGGTTTTATTTATTTTTTATATTAGGCCACTCCTAGTACAATAAAAGTATTAAACACATCAGGTTTGGTGGATGGATAATGAATGAATTACATAATTGCGGTATTTTCTAGCTCCTATATCCCCTATCAGACCCAGTATAAGTTCGACACCAGACTGACCTTTGGTAAGCACGGACCATGGTGTATTTCAGTTATTAACAAAAAACAGCTCATTGGCCTATGGCCATACCACTGTGAACATGCCCGATCTCATCAAAAAATTGCACAATGAGCTGTTTTTTTTTTTTTTAACCATGCCACACAATATGGGGGATCTTAGTTCCCCAACCAGGGATTGACCCCTTTGCAGTGGAAGCATTGAGTGTTAATGACTCGATGGAACACCTGAGAAGTCCCTGTTTTCCTATTATTTTTACCAACACTGAATAGTATCAACATGTTTTACTTTTTCCATTATACAAATGGAAAATAGGCATTGATATTTAAATTTTCCTTTTTTATTGCTGATATTATGTAGTTTTTCTCACGTTTATTGGAAAATTATCTTTCGTGAATTTGGAATACACCTCTTTATTGTCTTCTAACTTCCGATGTTGCTGTCAAGAAATAAAATTTATTCTGCTATTTGGGCTTCCCTGGTGGCTCAGCTGGTAAAGAATCCACCTTCAATGTGGGAGACCTGGGTTCGATCCCTGGGTTGGGAAGATACCCTAGAGAAGGGAAAGGCTACCCACTCCAGTATTCTGGCCTGGAGAATTCCATGGACTATACAGTCCATGGGTGGCAAAGAGTTAGACACGACTGATTGACTTTCACTTTCATTTGGGTAAAAACTTTTTTTCTCTCTGGAAACTTGTGGGTTCTTTTCTCTGTTTCTAGTATTCTGCAATTTCATTATATACTTGGAATTGTTATCAATTGCTTTTTCTGCATCTGTTGAGATAGTTGCTTGGTTTTTGTCGTTTCTTTTGTGGATGTGAAGCATCACACTGATTTGGTTTGCTCTGTTGAACCATCCTTATGACACTGGGATGAATCCCACCTGGTTTGCTCTGTTGAACCACTGTCCTTGCGACACTGATGAATCCCACTCGGTTGCAGTGTATGATGTTTTTCATGTGTTGTTGGATTTGGTTTGCTAATATTTTGTTGAGAGCTTTTGCATCGATATTCATCAAAGATATTGGCCTGTAAACTTCTTTTTTGGTGGAATCTTTATCTGGTTTGGTATCAGGGTGATGGTGGCTTCACAGAATATCTTTGGGAGTATTCTCTCCCTCTTCAGTCTTTTGGAAGAGTTTCAGCAGGATTGGTTTAACTTCTTCCTTGTATGCTTGGTAGACTTCACCTATGAAGCCATACAGTCCTGGACTTCTATTTATAGGGAGATTTTTTTAAAAATAGATTCTATTTCACTTTTAGTAATCAGTCTGTTCAAATTATATGATGATATACTTTGGGTTGGATCTATTTTGAGCAATCAGTAAGCCCATTCTTGAAAAGTTCATCCAATCCCAGGAAGATTTCTTTGAATTTTTTCTCTGATGGTGTTCCCCTCCATTTTTGTTTGTTTCTGCCCTCCCATTCTGGAGCTTCTCTTATTTTGGATATCCCACCTCCTGGACCAGTCTTCCAATCGTCTTTTCTCACCTATTTCCTCCCTGCTTTCCAGTAGATTTCCTCAAATGAATCTTCCAATTTTTCCATTAAGTCTTTCACTTCTGTGATATTTTTAATTTCTAATAGTCTTTCTTTGCTCTCTCAATGCTCTTTTTCTTAGAGCATCCTGTTCATATTCCGTTAATACTGTATCTTTGGGCTTCCCAGGTGGCTCAGTGGGTAAATGAGTCTTCAGAAGATGCAGGAGACAGACACGGGTTCGATCCCTGGGTTGGGAAGATCCCCTGGAGGAGAGCATGGCAACCCACTGCAGTGTTCTTGCCTGAAGAACTCCATGGAAGAGGAGCCTGGTGGGCTGCAGTCCATAGGATCGCTAAGAGTAGGACACGACTGAAGCAACTGAGCACCCATGCATGCATGCACTTTATCTTCTCTTAGCCCTCTGATGATCTGACAGTTCTTGTGAATTTTGTTTTTCTTCCTGGAGAGTCTCTCTGTGACTTGCAAGTAACTTTTCCCTGTTGGTCTTGGTTTCTCATATGATACACTCTTCTCTTTGGTTGTTAGACTACATAACCAAAAAGAAGATTGGAAGCTCGGAATGCAAGTGTCAGTCTTGTCCAGCGTGGCTTTCACTTTAAGAAGCTCTGAGTAGGCTAGTTCTTTCAGTCACCCCTGACATCAATACCTGTTTGTCTCTTCCTTCACTTTGCATATTTTTCTGCCTGGAGGAAGTCAGTCCATCCTGCCTGGAGGATATCTGCCAGCTGCCAGCATTCTGGGGGTTCTGCTGGGGAGGAAGTTTGCAAGTCTCGTCTTCATTGTCTCAGCTTTTATTTATTTACTCTCCTGTCTTCAGCACAATATTCCCACCCTCAACTTGTTCTGGTATCTTCTGTTTGCTCTCTCCAGGAAGCAAAAAATTCCAGTCCAATTTTGGGAATGGGAGCCAGTAAAAAGACTTTGGAGATGGCGGAGATCGTATCAAAATTCTAACTTCTCAAAGAGATAAGGAATCCGTTCTCCAGTTTTTTGCTTCACCTCTCATCCACTTTCATAGGTTCTAAATATATTCAATTCCCAAGACTGAAAGATCTGTGCTTAGCTGATAAAGAATCTGTCTGCCAGTGCAGGAGACGCAAGAGATGCAGGCTTGATCTCTGAGTTGGGAAGATGTCCTGGAGAAGGGAATGACAACCCACTCCATTATTTTTGCCTGGAGAATCCCATGAATAGAGGAGGAGTCTGGCGCCCTACAGCCCATGGGGTCGCAAAGAGTCGGCCATGACTGAGCGCACATGCGCATACACACAATGTAAGTCAGATTGCTGCTTGATTTTTCTCTACTGCCAGGTTTAGGATTCAGCTTTTAGGAGCTGCTAAGTCTGCTGCCATGATCCATCTGCTTTGCAGATCCTAACACTGGTTACTGCTTTCTTCTGCCCTCTTGAGAATTTATGCAAAAATCAAACAAAGAGAAAAATACTTTTATTCTCATTTTTATAGGATTTCAGGAGGGAGTGAAGGTTAAATGCATGTTTTCAGTCTTGCATCTTTAACCAGTGGTCTTTATTTGTTCTTTCCGGTGAACTTGGTAACCAATTTGTTTTTCTAAAAATGTATCTGTTATTAATCCCTTCACTCCCACCAGAGGTCAGATTCTTAGTTTTATCCATTGTTTCTACTTTTGCTTGCTTATCAATTAATTTCAAGTTTTATATTTATTATATCCTTTTCCTTTCTTTAGATTTCTTATGGTGTTATTTTTTATTATGTGAGTGAGTTGAATGCTTAGTCTCTTGTTTAATAACAAAGGCATTAAATCCTGAATTTTCTCCAGAGTATGACTGTAGCTGAATTCCATAGTTATTTGTATTCAATATTCCCATTGTCATTCAGTCCTAAAAAGCTTCTAGTTTCAACTTTGATTTCTTGAAAGGAATTAGAAGAGTAATCTAAAGTTTCCCAAAGAGATTAATCTTGTTATCTTTTTATTTATTAATGTTCAATCTTGCTTCACTGGCCAAAAGAAAAAGCAGAACTCAAAACATTTTACTAAATTTTCTGCTTATTTTTTATATTATGCTCTTCTATTTTAAAAATTATTTTTGTTGTTGTTTAGTCACTAAGGCATGTCCAACTCTTCGTGAAAAATGCTTTTCCTACGTATATAAAACCAAGGTGTTCATCTGCCAACAAGAGATGTTGGTGAAAATTATTAAGCTTCATTTGTAGAGAAGAAATAAAATGATGAACAAAGAGTTTTCAGTTTCTGACATTTAAATGGCATTTTGCAGGAAGACAATAGGCAAATATGCTTGAAAGTCAGTTGAAAACAAAGAAATGTCTAAATTCCTTTGCTTCTATTTAATATATCAAATGCTAGGCTTGAACCACAAAGCAGTATTTCTCCCAAAGTTCATAGAAAATAATTTGGTCTGCCACTAGAGATTAGCCAAGAATTTGGAATCAGAGGTTGAGGATATTAAACAGAAGGCATAAAGGGAATTAGTCCCTGCTAGTGCTGGGGAGGTGGCTGGAAACCAATCAAATAGGTCAGGGGAGATTGTGACCTGGGAGGAAGGAGTCACGTGTGTGTCCCAGTTTCTCCTACAGCCTTGGCTTGTTGAGGGAAACTTGTGCTAACAGGATAGCAAGGCTTCTTCTACGCCCACCTGGGACTGTGGAAGGAGGCTGAGGGGCAGGGAAGCCCTGGTCTAACAAGGGAGGACAGTGTAGTTATGCAACTGGAAGGTCTAAACCTGTGGCTCCAATCTGCATTTGCATCCTTTGAGGTAAGGGATGCTGAGCTGACGACCAGCAGATAAAGGCCATGATGGATTGCTTGAGCTGAAACTGGGATAGAGGGTGTGCATGAGGGTCTCAGTTTCAGTGAAAACTGAAGGGAGGCTGATGAGACAAGAGGGAGGGGCAGCTGGACGCTGACAGATCCTACAAAGAACACTGTGAGTTCATCACTTCCGGAGGCCAGACACCAGCAGGAAGCCCAGGGTGGGACAGGACCATGCACCTCTCAGAAGACCCAAGTGCACAACCAAGGACTGATTTGAGATCAGGGGGGTTCCTTTTACCTTCAAATAACATGAGGCCCTGTTGGCCCCACCCCATGTCCCAGATATCATGTTAGGAAAAAACAAGGCGGAGTGGGTGGTAAGAAACAGGACTGCCATTAGCCCCTCCTTCTCCTCAATAAACTGACTTAAATCTAGAGACTGTATACATTAATGTTTTAAGCAAATTGGAATAGAATTAATTTGAACTAGAATTTAAAACTTTTCCCGTTCACTCCTCAGCAGCTGGTGGTTGTAAGGGAGTTCAGAATTATTTTAAGAGCACAGCTTCTTGCCAAACTAAAAATTCTGATTCACTAGGTCTGGGGTGGAGCCTGAGTTTCATTGCTCAACATTAGTTTGTTGGATAACATGTTTTCATTTCCCTGTGTTTTTCAAGGGCTGCCCAGGTGGTGCTAGTGGTAAAGAATCCTCCTGTCGGTGCAGCAGACGTGCGAGACAGAAGTTTGATCCCTGGGTCAGGAAGACTCCCTGGAGGAGGAAATGACAACCCACTCCAGTATTCTTGCCTGGAGAATCTCATGGACAGAGGAGCCTGGCAGGCTACAGTTCATGGGGTTACAAAGAGTTGGACATGACTGAGCACTTGTTTTTTGAATTCAGATTCATATTTACCTTTAGCTGGAGACTCTCAAAATAATTCTTTCCAGAAAGTTACGTGTCTGGTCTAAAAAATGTCTTTCTTTTGCCCTCAGAGATGACTCCTGGTCTGATATGGAACTCTCAGAAAGTGTTTGGTCCTCAGAAATTTGCCCATCCCACTGCATGTTGCATTTGGCGTTTGGTATTGCAAATAAGAATTCTGATGTCAGCATGATCCTCTTCCCTTTGTAGTCAAACTATATTTTGTATTTATTTTGGAAAATGCTTATTTTATCCTTGGAAATCAAATGTATTTTTCAATTTTTTCAATAATCCTGCCAAACATTTGTGAAGCGTATTGAATTGGAATTCATATGACTCTTGGACTTGGGGAAATTTCCTTTGAGTATCTGTTCTGTTTTGCTTTTGTTTTTCTTTTGGGGGCTTATTTTCCATCTGCTTGATTGTTTCCTAGCATTCCTATTTCATGACTATGGGGTCTCTTTGCTTTGTTTTTATGTCTTACCTTTCCTTTTATGCATTCTTTTTCTTTGTCTTTCTGCTCTGCACTCTGAAACAGTTTGTTGTTGTTCAGTCATTATTTATAAGGGTAAATAATTCATTCAGTGAGTTATAAATATAAATCACTATTTTCATTTTGGGGAATGTTCTTTCCATCAGCATTTCTAATAAGTTAAAATTTTTTGACAGTTCCATCTTTTCATTTGAAAGAAGTCTTATTTTTGTAGTTAGCCCTTTTTATGACAAGATTTATCTATTGTTGCAGCAGCCCTGAAATCAACACAAAAATACACGATGAAATACTGTTAAATTCTCTTCTGCTTTCTGTGTTAATTCTACCTTGTTGTTGTCTAAGTCATGTCTAGCTCTTTGCAACCCCGTGAACTGCAGCACACCAGGCTTCCCTATCCTTTACTATCTCCCAGAGCTTGCTCAGACTTATCACCATTGAGTCGCTGATGCCATCTAACCATCTACTGGGACCATTTATCAACTATTTGATTTGGCATCATATTTTCAAGTGACTGATGCTGCTCAAGTTTCATGTTACTGTCTGTCTCCATGTTCACCTAGGATGGTGGAGCCTGACTGTATGGCTGGAGACCATGGACTCTGTTAGTATTCATGTTGGTCTCACTGCAAGAGGATGTTGGGGTGGTTTTATCTCTTGGAAGCTAAAAAGTGATCCGCCTGAGCTTAGGAAGCCAGTGGGGCTTGTTGTTTTCTCATAATGACCAGAGGGAATTCACTTGGTAGGTGAGGCTCTCCCAGCAAGATAACTGATGGCAAATTTGCCAGTCTCATCTGTATTATTTCAGTTAATACCTATGGCACCAGAGTTGCAGATGGGACCCACCTGTAGCTGTCAGCGGTGAGAAAGTATTTTTTTTCCACATTAGCTGAGGCACTGGAGTGAGAAACTAGGTGAAGGGTGAAAATATAATGTAGCCTAGTACGTTCCTAGGCTACACTTTTGCCCCATGCACCTGCTAATTCACAATTGGGGTGGGAGGGATTTGAGCACCTACCTTCAGTATAATAATTCACTTCAAACATTTTTTAAAGGTTTATTTTTATGCCTGTAATGGGCCTTCACTGCTGCCTGCAGGCTTTTCTTTAGTTGTGGCGAGCCAAGGCTACTCACTGTTGCGGCGTGTCGGCTTCTCGCTGTGGTGGCTTCTTGTTGCAGAGCACAGGCTCCAGGGCACGTGGGCTCAGCAGCTGTACACGGTCACAGCTGCTCCTCGGCATGTGGGCTCTTCCCGGACCAGCGATGAAACCAGTCTCCCCGGCATTGCAAGGCGGATTCTTAGTCACTGGACCTCCAGGGAAGCCCAATTCAATGAGTTTTGACAACGAATTTGACAATGAGTTTTGACAAATCATGTAATGACCACTCGTGATATAGAACAATACCATCCACCTCCAAAATTTCTTCCAGGTCCTGTAAAGTTATTTCCTCTCCCAGTCTCCTGGCTTTTTTCCTGTAAAGGGCTAGATAGTAAATTAATACTTTAAGCTTTCCACCCCATAATTTCCATCCCAACTACTCAAAAACAGCCATAATACATAAACAACACAAAAATGAGCAGAGCTCTGTTCCAGGAAAACTTTATTCACAAAAATAGGCTCCAGGACTCAGTTTGGAAGCGTCAGAATAATTCAGTTTACAGCTACTACGAAATAGCTACAAATGTAAGGGTCGGTTATATTTCCTAGTAATTTCTTTAGGAATAAAAGGTACTTGGCATTCCTTATTGGGGAAGTAACTACAGCTTAGCTTTTTTTTTTTTTTTAATAAAATCTACTAGTAGTTTAAATGTAAGCTTTTAATGCCTATCCCCTTTGCCTTTAAAACTTTCAAAATAAATGTCTATTATTTGAGAAAGCATGTTTAAAAATTGCAGATGATATTTAATGATATTTTCATTGATAATTATGAACTGTCTTAATATGGCCATTTTCTCCATTAGTATAACACTAGGTTATAGTGGCCTCATTTTTGGGGGTTTGATAATCCAGATGTGTTTTTGTTTTTTTTTTAATCATTGTCTTCCTCTTCTAAATTTTTGAAAGTTATTTTGCTCAAGTACTTAAATAGTTTAACTCAAGTACTTTGTTTACAATATAAGTGGATATTACAGTATTTAATAGAAGAAATGGTTATGGCTTATCTGAAAAGAATGTCAGCATGAGTTCGTGTGGACTTACAAGACTATGTGTTGTGAATATTACATTATGTGGAATGATCATTGAAATATCAAGGACTCTAGTAACTGTATTTCCAGAATAAATGTACATTTATGAATTTTCTAACTTAAAAAAAAATAGGCTCTAGGAAATAATTCATCCTTAAGTTATAGTTTTCCAACCACTGATTTCCAACCACTGTGATCTTCCTAAAATTATGAGAATTTTCTTCATTTTCCCCTTTCCTCTTCTTTTCCCACTGGGATTTCAATTACAGATATGTTAGACGACTTAATATTGTCCCACAAGTTGCTGATGCGTTGTTGTTATTTGCTTTTCACTTTTCTGTTCTTTTCGGATTGTTTCTATTGCTGTGTCAAGTTGCTGTCTAATCTAATCACATCCAGCATATTTTTATTTCAAATGTTGTATTTTGCATCTCTAAAAGTTCCATTGACATATTTTTTTTGACATCTTCTAATTCTCTTCTCTTTTACGGTCTTGTTTTTCTCTCCTTGTTGAATACATGGGATATATTCACAATGGCTGTTTTAGAAACCTTGCCTGCTAGTTTCATCAGGCAAGGGTCTGTTTGGTCTGTTTCTTTTATTTTTCTACCATTTGCAGATCATTTTACACTCCTTGCATGTCTCATAATCTTTTTGTTGGATGTCAGATACTGTGAATTTTATTCATTGATCAAAGGATTTTGTTGTATTTTTTAAAATATTGTTGAACCAAAGAATTGATGCTTTTGAATTGTAAAGCTGGAGAAGACTCTTGAGAGTCCCTTGGATTGTAAGGAGATCAAACCAGTCAATCCTAAAGGAAATCGGTCCTGAATATTCACTGGAAGGACTGATGCTGAAGCTGAAGCTCCAATACTTTGACCAACTGATGCAAAGAGCCAATTCACTGGAAAAGACCCTGATGCTGGGAAAGATAGAAGGCGGGAGGAGGAGGGGACAACAGAGATCGAGATGGTTGGATGGCATCACCAACTCAGTGGACATGAGTTTGAGCAAGTTCCGGGCGATGGTGAAGGACAGGGAAGCCTGGCGTGCTATAGTCCACAGGGTCGCAAAGAGTTGAACACGACTGAGTGACTGAATAACAAATACTGTTGCATTCCTTTAAATACTGGTTCACAGTTAAAATACTTGGACTCTGTTGGATTTTTCTGAAGTTTGCTTTTGATCTTTGTTGGTGTATGTCTTTGTCTACAGCTCACTGTGCTTCACTAGTACGTTGGTACACTTCTGAGGACTTGACCCAGTGCCCTGAATTTTGTGAGACTCTTCCCCTTGGCTGATGCGGGCACAAAGCATTCCCAGTCCTGTGTGGGCATCAGAACTGTTCAGCCTTCTCCTTTCCGATGGGCCTTTCCCCAGCCCTGGGTATTTCCTCTCTTGAATGCTCAGCTCAATATTCAACCAGAGACTTGAGAGGACATGTCTGCAGGTGCCCAGGGCTCTCTTGGTGAAGTTGTCTCCTCTCCCACCAATTCTAGCCTATATTTGACCTTCTGAAACTCTGATCTTGGACTCATTAACTTAGAAAGGTTGCCAGGCTCTATTTGAATTGCTCTTTCCCCATAGTTCAGCCTGGAAACTATCTCCCCCTAAGAACCTACTGCAATTATAGGGTTCACTTGGCTTTTTTCCCTTTTCTCAGGGGTCACAGTTCTGGATTTAGGGTTACAGTGTAAATCTTATCCCTGTTACTCCATCATGGCTGAACTGGAAGTCCCCTTGCCTATCTTTCCCCTTGCCTTCCACTTCCCTCCCAAATTTCACTCTGTGCTTCATTTATTTGCTGCTCTCTTATCTTTTGAATCCATAAAGCTTCCGCTCTCTGGTCCTTTTTATTTGCCACACACTTCGCCTAAAATACTTTTTGGCCAGATCATTGTTCATCTCTCTCCATCTTTGGGTCTTATCTCAAATGCTTTTTCTTCAGAGAGAACTTTTCTAACCCACTGGTGTAATTTTAATGCAACTCCCTACTATTCCTGTCACTGTTTTTTCCACTGCACATATGGGTCTGAAAACACCAGTTAGGTGTTTCTTTACTAGTTTATTACCTGTTACTCCCACCGAAATGTAAGCTTCATGATGGAGTACAATTTGCTTCCCAATTTCAATGCCATGTCCCAGTTCTTAGACCAATACCTGCCACACAATAGGTGCTCAATAAATATTATTAAATTAATACATAAAGAGAATTATAAAAAGACATCTCAATATTCTATGCTTACAATAACTGATGCTTCTATTTTTTAAAAAAAAATACTACAAAGCCCTAAAAGTTCACAAATACAATGGCACAACTAATAAATAATGATATTTAAAGTGAACTTGGGAAGTTATATATGGATAAATGATCTGAAGGATATTTTGGGTAGGAGGTTGGTAGATGAACTGTATGCTCTAAGTTTTCTGCTTCTTGTGAAGGTTACTCATAGTCTCCACATTGCTACCTCCTGTGTTTTATTCTCAGTTCTCTGCACGCATGACTAACCAGCTGTTTTGAATATAGTTGATTACTTCCTTCTTTTTAAAACTTGATTCAAAGACCTTTGCTGTACAATATTATATATGTTACAGGTGTACAATATAGTGATCCACCATTTTATACATTATACATCATTCATAGTTATTATATTAACTATATTCCCCATGTTGTACGATACATGCTTATAGCTTATTTTATACGTAGTAGTTTATACCTCTTAACCCCCTACTGCTGTAAAGACCTCCCATCTCCCCTCTCCCCGTTGGTAACCATTAGTTTGGTTTCTACACCTGTGAGTCTGCTTCCTTTTTGTTATACTCACCAGTTTGTTGTATCTTTTAGACTCCACATGTCAGTGACACAGTATTTATTTTTCTGTCTGACTTATTTCCTTAGCATAATGACCTCCAAGTCCATCCATGTTGCTGGAGATGGCAAAATTCTATTCTTTCTCAAAGGACTGAATATTATTCCATTGTATATACATGACATGATTACTTCTTTATAGAAATGCTCTTTACTTGGCTTCTGTGATGCAATGCCATATGCTTTTGCTTTTTCTCCTTTCCTGGCCACTTGCTTACACTATCACTCTTCTCAGCCTCTTACTGGTAAGGTGACTCAGAGCTCAGATCCTTAAACTTCTCTCTTTCCTCTCAACTATGGTATTAATCCAGGTCCAATCAGGTGACAGACACCACACAGTAACTTAAACAGGGCAAGTTTAAAATGAGGAATTATTAAGCCATTTGGGGAAAGTAACTGTGGAGATTGCCTGAGAACCCTAAAGGGCACCTTGGAGCTAAGGAAGCATGCTCAAAGGACAGTTGTGAAAGGGGGTTCAGTCCTAGTGAAGCAGGTGTGGCTGCAGCCCACTGCAAGGAGAAATCTCCTGGCCCTTTATCACCTGGCAAAGAAGGAACAACCCTCTAGGGTGCAGGCAAGCCAACACTGATAGGCAGGTGTGCAGAGGGAGTCGTGTCACTGCAGGTACAGGATTGGAATGTAGTGTCCGGGTCAGGAAGGCCGTGGGAAACAAGCCCCAGAGCGCAGCTGAGCAGACGCTTCGCTGGGTTAACAGCGGGGGTTGGTGCACAGAGGGGATGGTCTGTGCAGAGAGGGCTGGGGGACCACTGTAGAGACTGGTGATCCAGGAGCTGCGAGCCCTAGTGACTGTCTGTGCATGGCCGGGCCCAGATGGCTAGAATGCTGCATGGCAGGAAAGTTAGGGGGCTCGTTCACTAAGGAGAGGGTGAGGGGGCAGTGGTCTCAGCTAGACTGCAGGTCCACCCCGTTTTGGGGCCCAGTCAAGCCGCTAAGCCTGAGTCAGGGGCTTAAGAAAGCACTGGGGGAAGTGGCCAGATGCTGGAGAGGGCTACACCCTGGGGGCACCTGGCACTGGGAAAACAGTGCAAGCTGAGCAGTAGGTGGAGGAAAAGAGAACCAGCAAACCCAGGACAATAAACCTCTCCCCTATGCAATGTCCCTTCAATACCTTCTACTGGCAGAGCTCAAACGTGTCAGCAGGCAAAGGAGAAAGGATGCAGGATACAGGTCCATTGGCACAGATGAAGGGTGTATTTGCAGCTGAGAGGCAACACGTGGAAAACTGACACACATCTTTGGTGCCTCCTTACAGTCCCAAGGCTTTAAATACCATCTACCCACTGACAGTGGCACCCCACTCCAGTACTCTGGCCTGGAAAATCCCATGGATAGAGGAGCCTGGTAGGCTGCAGTCATGGGGTCACTAAAAGTCGGACCCGACTGAGTGACTTCAGTTTCATTCTTCTGCATGGAGAAGGAAATGGCAACCCACTTCAGTGTTCTTGCCTGGAGAATCCCAGGGACCGGGGAGCCTGGCAGGCTACGGTAATAGGGTCGCAAAGAGTTGGACACAATTGAACTGACTTAGCATGCACTGACAGCTTTGGAATTCATTATTGCCACCCTACAGCCTTGCCCTAAACCACAAATGTGCATATCCAACCCACTGTGTACATTTGGTTGTGTGCTAGACAGTGAAATTGAACAGGTTCTGAACTGAACTCAACTCACCCCTCCTTGAAAATAAAATGATCCACTTTGCTGTGAACCTAAAACTGCTCTGAAAAATAAATTAAAAAAAAAAAGATAAATGTAAAAATGTCTAACAAAATGAAAAAAGAAAACTACCCTACTCACCTTCTCCCCCTATTGTCTGCTAACTCGCTTCAGTTGTGTCTGAGTCTTTGCAACCCCATGGACTGTTGCCCGCCAGGCTCCTCCATCCATGGAATTCTCCAGGCAAAAGTGAATTGCCATGCCCTCCTCTGGGGGATCTTCCAGACCCAGGGATCAGACCTCCTGCATCGGCAGGTGTTTTTTTGTTTTTTTTTTTTTTACCACTAGTGCAAATAGCAAGTCTATGTTTTCAGTGCCTCAGACCAAAAGCCTTGGTGTCATCTTTCTCTCTCTGCCCACATCCTATCCATCAGATGCTACTTGTAAACCCATCAGATTACTGGAGTACTCAGAGAATATAGCAGCTAGAGTGATCTTTCTAAAGGAATGAGTGAGGGTGTCATTCCTCTGCTTAGCCCCCTGCAGTGGTTCTCCATTCCACTGGAAGTAAAAGCCAGTCTTTTTGAGGCCTGCAAAGCCCTCCGCCATCTGGCCCCTTCTTACTTCTCACTTCTCTCTTTCCCTCCCTGAGACTCTGCACAGTGAAGTCAGCCCCATGTCTGTTGCTTTGACACTTTAATCCAGTCTGTGAACTGTTTTATTTCTCTGCCTGGATCATTCTTTCTAAATAGTGGCATGGCGTGCTTGCTCCTTCACTTCCTCCAGATCATATCTAGCTCAAATGCGAGCTTCTCAGTAAGACAGTCCTACGCTGATCATTCTATTCAGAATTAGAACTCTCTTCCACCATGCCCTCTTCATGCCTTCGAGCTACTTTTATTTTTCCTCACAGTGCTTATCACCTTATGCATGTTATATAATTTTATTTGACAATTCTCCTCAGTGTACTCTGGTTTTTTTTTCGGCCATGTCATGCCGTATGCAGCATCTTAGTTCTCCAATCAGGGGAATCCGCGCTCCCTGCAGTGGAAGTGTGGAACCCTAACCTCTGGACTGCCAGGAAGTCCCAAGTGCACTGTTCTTGAGGGCATGGCTTGTCTGTTTTGTTCACTTCTGAGTCGCGAGGGCCTAAATAAAACACTACCTGGCATATAGAAGATATACACCTAAATGTGAATGAAGATACATATGAAAGATGGTTCACTATGTAGAGACACATAATATAAAAAAATTAATTCTGTGCAAAACATTATTCAATTAATTTAAATATATTTCATTACACTGACATTCTTAAATTTAGTAAGTTACGTGATATACAAACTAGGTAACACATTGAGAATGTTCATCTAACAGCAGTACCAAATTCCACCTGTGGATGAAGGCGAGTTCTCATTGCGAATATTGGGAACTTCTGAAAATATGCACATCTTATAAATTGTCTGCATATACCCTGTCTTGAATAAATTCAATAGTGAATCTCTGAGATTTGCTATTGTTACCCTATCCTCCACAGACCCCTTTTAACTCCTTCACTACTTTTTAAAGGTCTTTTTTTGTTTGTTTTAGTAAACCTGGACTGACAAGCTTTTAAAGAATTAGAAGTCAATACAGAGGCAATTTCATATTATGCAATTACACACCATTATTATGGCAGAAAATTCTTTACTCCTGCACCATCTGGGACACCTGCAATGCAGAAGATAGGGATCCCTGGGTCGGGAAGATGCCCTGGGGTAGGAAATGGCAACCCACTCCAGTTTTCTTGCCTGGGGAATTCCATGGACAGAGGAGCCTGGAGGGCTACAGTCCATGGGCTCACAGAGTCAGAAACGATTGAGTGAGCACAGGCACACATACACATTACGGAGGTTCGATTTCCTCACTTTAGAAGCGACAGTGTTAAGTCACTCAGTCGTGTCCAACTCTTTGTGACCCCATGGACTGTACCCCGGTAGGCTCCTCTGTCCATAGGGATTTTCCAGGCAAGAACACTGCAGTGGGTTGCCATTCCCGTCTCCAGGGGATCTTCCCGACCCAGGGATCGCACTCAGGTCTCCTGCACTGCAGGCAGATTCTTTACTGTCTGAATCAACAGGAGTCCAAACCCAAATTGCCTGGCAAACTCTAGCAAAGCCAGGCTCTTGATTCCTTCCCTCCTAGTGTCTTAGCCTCATTTCCTTCTGAACAGCAATTGTGCCACTGCAGTTATTTTTTTCCCCATCTCTAGCACAGGAGAAGCATGGAAGCTGTTAACAGGCAAGCCCACTGAACAAGGAAGCAACTTGCAGGCAGACTCAGCCAGAGTTGGAGGGAGGCCATAAAAAAGCCCCAGACAAAAGGCACAAAACTTTACTACAGCTGTCCATTGACCCAGAATCATCAGACAGGTCAGATTATGTATACACTCACTTCTCAGAAAGGTATAGACATGAGTGTAACACAGTTACAGAAAACTGACACCAGAAATTATGAAAAGAATACAAATCTGGTAAATCTTTGGCTGTTTGGGATTGATGCAGCATTTTTGTATATATGTAGACATATTTTTATGTTTTTGCTTTTCTAGTATGTACTTTTTTTTTTAAACCAAAGAAGGAAGTTGTGTGTGTGTGTCAGTCACTTAGTCATGTCTGACTCTTTGTGACCCCATGGAGTGTGGCCAGCTAGGCTCCTCTGTCCATGCGATTCTCAGGCAAGAATACTGTAGTGGGTTGCCACACCCTCCTCCAGGGGATCTTCCCGACCCAGGGACTGAACCTGAGTCTCCTGCATCTCCTGAATTGGCAGACGGATTCTTTACCACTAGTGCCACCTGGGAAGCCCATTGCCTCATAAGTGAACGCTGCTATTAAGGGGTGGAATGAAGTTAGAATTTGAGAACTAAGTGGCAGGTATCATGCTATGAGGTATTATAGTGACAGCGAGCATGTCTTTGATAAATTCAAGCTCCAAATACTCTAAGTGAAGCCGCTGCTGCTGCTGGTAAGTCACTTCAGCCGTGTCCGATGCTGTGCGACCCCATAGATGGCAGCCCACCAGGCTTCCCGTCCCTGGGATTCTCCAGGCAAGAACACTGGAGTGGGTTGCTATGTCCTTCTCCAATGCATGAAAGTGAAAAGTGAAAGTGAAGTCGCTCAGTTGTGTTCGACTCTTCGCGACCCCATGGACTGCGGCCCACCAGGCTCCTCCGCCCCTGGGATTTTCCAGGCAAGAGTACTGGAGAGGGGTGCCATTGCCTTCTCCACTAAGTGAAGCTACAGAGGGGAAAATCTCCCTCAGGAGAAATAATGCCATTTGGCACCCTGTTCTACCACTGGATTTATAGTTGAGGCCAGTGGAGAAGTAAACAGTACATTAACAGGCTGTGTAATGTACATGCTGGGGTTGAAGGAGCAATTCCTGTGGCCTTAAGGGAGGCACCTCAATCAGACTAAGTGGATGCTCCTCAAACCAGAGTAACTCTCCCTGGAAATACTTGGCACCATTGGGGTTATGCTGATGATAGCCAGACTATGGTTTACCCTCACATGTGATTTTACAAGGCTGACAACATAAATGTACCAATTCTTTGTCACCCAGATCTCAATAAACTGATTCACAACCAATCAATCTTTATGGGAGAAAAAAATTCAGATAGGTTCAGTAGGCACTGACTTTTTTCTTAGAATCACTCTTTTAAGTTGCTATCTAAACTCATACTAATGGGACAGAGGTCATTGGGCTTTGAACACCTGGTTTCTAAATTTAATTTCTCCCAGCAGAAAGGCCTAATTAAAAAAATTTTTCAAGACCACAGCCTTCCCTTTGACTATGAGGACACTGCATCCCGATGTTCCCCCCTGCAATTATGAGGATTCACTGATTCGTTGCAATTAATATTGTGATCTGTGAGCATGCGTAGCTTGAAATGAACTGGCTCACTTGGTAATCAAATGTCTTGACTTGACCAACATGTTGCCGTAATCAGCTGAGGCTCAATAAATGCATGAAACATGTGTAAGAACATCTCATAATTTGCATAACATTATCAAGGGAATGTTTTCTCCAATTAGTAAAACTGGGACATCATATGCTTTATTGTAACACATGTAATCTAAAGCAATGATTCCCAAATTTAGCTGCATTGAAGAATCACCTCAGGCCTACTAAATCATAATCTACAAGAGGCGTTATGTTTTTGTTTTGTTTAAAGCTCCCTTAAGAAACTATGGTGAGCAGTCAGGCTTTAAAACAGTGAAGCAGTTGTCATTCCTCTTCGGGAACCGCTTTTAAAAGCTACTGCAACCTTTCCCTCTTCTGAGAATGGATTGAATTATTTTTTAATTAGCTCAAGTCAGTTTGGTGAATTAGATGCCTTAATACAAATTTCGATAATACTAATTTCGGTCAAAGAATAGTAAGAATGCTCTTCTTACGAGTACTGTAAAATGCCTGAGGGAATTTTTTTTAAAAGTGATACTATAAACATAGTATTTGTAGACTTTCTTAAGGGCCTTCTCCGATGTAGAAGTTGCAATAAGCTCTTGACAATCTCTAGTGACATACACTGGCTGCTGACTGCTAGAGCTACACTGCAACAAAATGCAGTCCTATTCCTCATTCAATTCCATGCCCTTTAGGTAAGTTTTCTCTTTCCGCTTACAATTCTATTCCATTAAATAAAATAAAATCAGTCCAGTGGCTATCTTTTTTAATACAGAGGATATCGCATCAGGCAGGAAATGAAAGATTAATTCTACAGATATGGATACCTTACATCGGTTCTATAAACTTATTATAGACAAAAATAAGTCATGTATACCACATACAGTGATATGCACAGTTGATAATCGCCAATTTTTCTCTTGTGCAGGATCTATAGAAGTTTCACAACATCAAATTCTCCACAGAACACTTTCAGAAGAAGCCAACACAAACTTTCACCAAAATACTCACCAAAACAATCACCTTTCGGATCCAAATCCATGTTCTGTCCACTGCCTGCAGAAACAACTGAGGACACATGAACACTTGCTGGAAGCACGGGTTTTGGACTCAGAAACTTGGGCCTAAAATCCTGCACCTCATTAGCTCTAAGTGGGCTCATGAGTTTTTAGATCACTAGTCTGAGTTTTTTTCCATAGGACGTTGAGTCAAGAGAGCAAAAATAAGCATTTAATACCATCTGGAGGAACCCAGCAGTTGATCTGCATTTCCCACTTTTTACCTAGTTAAAAATCAAAGGTCAAGTGATTTCATTTATAAAAGTAAAATATATATATATAACCCTTATACCATATTGTCATATCTCTAGTATGAATTTTATAAAGCTCAATTCTTCTAAGACTTTCTTTCAAATCATTTCGTGATTATTGTGCACATTCATCTGAGATTTACTGAGTGCCTACACCCACCACATGCCAGACACGATGCTGAGGCATTTCCTCAAGAATCACAACTACAGAAAGAATTTTAAGGCTTAAAATTTTAATTTTCCCACACTGTAAAAATTCTTAGTTTTATGTATTATTTGAATTGTACTTTACCTGAATATTGAAATTTGACAATTTCACTGTGACTAAAACGTAAGATTACTCTAAGCTCTTCACATACAGAGTTATTTTGGTGTGGCTTACTGGAGGTTCAATTTAGACCCCAATACTGAGGATCAAGTCACTCATTCACAAACAAACTGGCTATATCTAAAATTATTAAATGAATGGGGTTTTAAGTTGTTGTAACTGCTCATGTTTCCCCAAGTTGGCTTCATTACCATTATTACTTGTTAATTCTTAGGTCTCCTTTTACTTCTGGCTAAATGATTTGGTACAGGACAGGCATACAAAAAGTAAAATGTTTCTTTAAATCCAAGATTTAATTTTAAATAAAGCATCTATCCATGTTGCCCACTGAAATATATAAGAAATTCACTGAGACTCCAGAATAGTAGCCATTACCTTCCCTATATACCCTTCCTACTAAAAACTGTGATCAACAAATAATGTTCAGTCGCTCAGTCTCTCTCTTTGTGACCCCATGGACTGTAGCCTGCTGGCTTCTCTGCCCATGGGATTTTTTCCAGCCAAGAATACAGAGTGGGTTGCCATTTCTGACTCCATCAACAAAAGTCTTTAAGTTCCATGCTTTTATACTGCCTTTAGCTTTCCATAACATCTTTTTCATGAATGAGGTACAAAATAAATGATAAATTTTTAAGTAGAAAATGTCAATTTGCAATATGGAAGATAAGCTAGGAGCCAGACATAGGATCAAATCCAGACCCAATTCCAGGTTCTGCCGTTTCCTAGTAGTAACCTTCACTTTCCCTTCATGGGTAACAGCCTTGTCCTGGTGAAGGGGCTGGGGTAACTCATGAAGCTATGAGCCATGCTGTGCAGGGCCACTCAAGACAGACCAGTCATAGTGAAGAGTTCTGACAAATCATGGTCCACTGGAGAAGAAAATGGCAAACCACTCCAGTATGTTTGCCAGGTCGGAAGGTATCTGACATGCTATTGGGAAAGGTGGTGGTTTAGTCGCTAAGTCTTGTCCAACTCTTTTGACCCTGTGGACCCTGCCAGGCTCCTCTGTCCATGCGGTTCTCCAGGCAAGAATACTGCAGTGGGTTGGCATTTCCTTTTCCAACTGGAGAAAAATGCAGGGCAATTACTTATAGCTCCAGAAAGAATGAAGTAGCTGGGCCAAAGCAGAAATGACTCTCAGTTGTGAATGTGTCTGATAGTGAAAGTAAAGTCCAATGCTGCAAAAAATAATATTGCATAGGAATCTGGAATATCAGGTCCATGAATCAAGGTAAATTGGACATTGTCAAGCGGGTGATGGTAAGAGTGAACACCAACATCTTAGGAATCAGTGAACTAATATGGACAGGAATGAGCCAATTTAATTTAGATAACCATTGTATCTTTCTTTGCGATTGGAATGAAAAATAACCTTTTCCAGTCCTATGGCCACTGCTGAGTTTTCCACATTTGCTGGCATATTGAGTGCAGCACTTTCACAGCGTCATCTTTCAGGATTTGAAATAGCTCAATTGGAATTCCATCACCTCCACTAGCTTTGTTCGTAGTGATGCTTTCTAAGGCCCACTTGACTTCACATTCCAAGATGTCTGGCTCTAGATTTGTGATCACATCATCATGATTATCTGGGTTGTGAAGATCTTTTTTGTACAGTTCTTCCATGTATTCTTGCCACCTCTTCTTAATGTCTTCTGCTTCTGTTAGGTCCATACCATTTCTGTCCTTTATTGAGCCCATCCTTGCATGAAATGTTCCCTTGGTATCTCTAGTTTTCTTGAAGAGATCTCTAGTCTTTCCCATTCTGTTGTTTTCCTCTATTTCTTTGCACTGATCGCTGAAGAAGGCTTTCTTATCTCTTCTTCCAATCCCAAAGAAAGGGAATGCAAAAGAATGCTCAAACTACCACACAATTGCACTCATCTCACATGCTAGTAAAGTAATGCTCAAAATTTTCCAAGCCAGTCTTCAGCAATATGTGAACTGTGAACTCCTTGATGTTCAAGCTGGTTTTAGAAAAGGCAGAGGAACCAGAGATCAAATTGCCAACATCCGCTGGATCATAGAAAAAGCAAGAGAGTTCCAAAGAAACATCTATTTCTGCTTTATTGATTATGCCAAAGCCTTTGACTGTGAGGATCACCAGAAACTGGAAAATTCTGAAAGAGATGGGAATACCAGACCACCTAACCTGCCTCTTGAGAAATCTGTATGCAGGTCAGGAAGCAACAGTTAAAACTGGACATGAACAACAGACTGGTTCCAAATAGGAAAAGGAGCACGTCAAGGCTGTATATTGTCACCCTGCTTATTTAACTTCTATGCAGAGCACATCATGAGAAGCGCCTGGCTGGATGAAATACAAGCTGGAATCAAGATTGCTGGGAGAAATATCAATCACCTCAGATATGCAGATGACACCACCCTTATGGCAGAAAGTGAAGAGAAGCTAAAAAGTCTCTTAATGAAAGTGAAAGAGGAGAGCGAAAAAGTTGGCCTAAAGCTCAACATTCAGAAAACGAAGATCATGGCATCTGGTCCCGTCACTTCATGGGAAATAGATGGGGAAACAGTGGAAACAGTGTCAGATTTTATTTTGGGGGGCTCCAAAATCACTGCATATGGTGATTGCAGCCACGAAATTAAAAGACGCTTACTCCTTGGAAGAAAAATTATGACCAACCTACATAGCATATTCAAAAGCAGAGACATTACTTTGCCGACTAAGGTCCGTCTAGTCAACGCTATGATTTCTCCTGTGGTCATGTACGGATGTGAGAGTTGGACTGTGAAGGCTGAGTGCCAAAGAATTGATGCTTTTGAAGTTTGGTGTTGGAGAAGGCTCTTGAGAGTCCCTTGGACTGCAAGGAGATCCAACCAGTCCATTCTGAAGGAGATCAGTCCTGGGTGTTCTTTGGAAGGAATGATGCTAAAGCTGAAACTCCAGTACTTTGGCCACCTCATGCAAAGAATTGACTAATTGGAAAAGACTCTGATGCTGGGAGGGATTGGGGGCAGGAGGAGAAGGGGATGACCCAGGATGAGATGGCTGGATGGCATCATGGACTTGATGGATGTGAGTCTGAGTGAACTCCAGGAGATGGTGATAACAGGGAGGCCTGGCGTGCTGCGATTCATGGGGTCGCAAAGAGTCAGACACGACTGAGCGACTGGACTGAACTGAACTGAACCACTGTATCTACTACTGCAGGTGAGAATCCCAAGAAGCGGAGTAGCCCTCATAGTCAACAAGAGTCCGAAATGGAGTATGTGGGTGCAACCTCAAAAACGACAGAATGACCTTGGTTCATTTCCAAGGGAAAGCATTCAACATCACAGTTATCCAAGTCTATGCCCCAACCACTGATGACAAAGAAGCTGAAGTTAAGCAGTTGAAGAACTAGAACTAACACACGCGTGCACACACAAAATGTCCTTCTCATCATAGGTGACTGGAATGCAAAAGTAAGAAGTCAACAGATACCCAGACAACAACCAAGTTTGACCTTTGAGTACTAAATGAAGCAGGACAAAGGCTAACAGAGTTTTGTCAAGAGGACATGCAGAGTCTTCGTTAAGAACACTTTTCCAATAACCTGAGATGACTCTATACATGGACATCATCAGATGATCAATACCAAAATCAGGTTATGTTCTTTGCAGCCAAAGATGGGAGAAGGTCTATAGTCAGCAAAAACAGGACATGGAGCTAACTATGGCTCAGATCATGAGCTTCTTATTGCAAAATTCAGGCTTAAATTGAAGGAAGTAGGGAAAGTCACTAGGCCACTTAGATATGACCTATGTCAAATCACATGACTATACAGTTGAGGTGATGGGTAGATTCAAGGAATTAAATCTAAGAGTGCCTGAACTATGGACAGAGGTTCAAAATATTGTACAGTAGGCAATGACCAAAACCATCCCAAAGAAAAATAAATGCAAGAATTGAAAGTGATTGTCTCAGGAGGACTTACAAATAGCTGAGAAGCGGAAGGCAAGGGAAAAAGGCTTCTCGGCCTTTTGGCTGAGACCGCAGACAGTAAGGCATCTGTCTACACTGTGGGAGACTCGGGTTCAATCCCTGGGAGAAGGAAATAGCAATCCACTCCAGTACTATTGCCTGGAAAATCCCACGGACAGAGGAGCCTGGTAGGCTACAGTCCATGGAGTCGCCAAGAGTCGGACATGACTGAGCGACTTCACGTACACTCTACTCAATGTAGTTTCACAGAATAGCAAGAAGGCCTTAATTGAACATTGCAAAGAAATAAAGAAAAAAATAGAATCGAAAAGACAAGATCTTTTCAAGAAAATTGGAGATATTGAGGGAATACTTCATACAATGATGAGCACAATAAAGGACAGAAACAGTGAAGACCTAACAGAACAACTATACAAGAAAGATCTTAAAGACCTAGATAAACATGTTGGTGTGGTCACTCACCTACAGCCAGATATCCTGGAGTGTGAAGTCAAGTGGGCCTTAGGAAGCATTACCGTGAACAAGGCTAGTGGAGGTGACAGCTGAGCTATTTAAAATGATGCTTTAACATGCTGTACTCAATGTCAGCAAATTTTGAAAACTCAGCAGTGGCCAGAGGACGGAAAAGGGATAGTTTTCATTCTAATGCCAAAGAATGTTCTAACTACTGTACAATTAATTGTGTTCATTTCACATGGTACCAAGGTATGCTCAAAATCCCTCAGGCTAGACTTCAGCAGTATATGAATCAGTAACTTTCAGATGTACTAGCTGGGGTGCAAAGAGGCAGAGGAGCAGAAGATCAAATTAGCAACATTCACTGGATCACACAGAGAGCAAAAGAATTCCAGGAAAACATCTACTTCATTGACTATGCTAAAGCCTTTGTGTGGATCACAGCAAACTGGAAAACTTTTACAGAGATGGGAATACCAGATTACCTTACCTGTCTCCTGAAAAACCTGTATGCAGGTCAAAATGCAACATTAGAATCAAACATGGAAAAACAGACTGGTTCAAAACTGGGGAAGTACAAGGTGGCTGTATATCATCACTCTGCTTATTCAACTTATATGCAGAGTACATCATCCAAAATGCCAGGCCAGATGAAGCTAAAGCTGGTATTAAGATTGCCAGGAGAAATATCAATAACCTTAGACATGCAGATGCCACCACCCTAATGACAGAAAGCCCAGAAGTAGAGCCTCTTTATCAAAGTGAGAGAAGAAAGTGAAAAGAGCTGGCTTAAAGCTTGGGGCTGGTGCACTGGGATGACCCAGAGGGATGGTATGGGGAGGGAGGTGGGAGGGGGGCTCAGGATGGGGAACACTTGTACACCCGTGGCAGATTCATATTGATGTACGGCAAAACCAGTACAATATTGTAAAGTAATTAGCCTCCAATTAAATTTAAAAAAAATCAGAAAACTAAAATTATAGCATCTGGTCCCATCGGTTCATGGCAAACCGAAGGGGAAAGAGTACAAGCAGAAAGATTTTCCTTTCTTGGTCTCCATGATCACTGCAGATGGAGACTGCAGCCATGAATTTAAAACGATGCTTGCTCCTTGGAAGGAGACATGACAAACCTAGACAGCGTATAAAAACGGCACAGACACCACTTTGCCAGCAATGGTCCATATAGTAAAACTACGGTTTTTCCAGCAGTCATGTATGGGTGAGAGAGTTGGGCCATGAAGAAGGCTGAATGCCCAATAATTGATGCTTCTGAACTGTGGTGCTGGAGCAGACTCTTGAGTTTCTAGGACTGTAAGGAGATCAAATTAGTCAATCCTGAAGGAAATCAACTCTGAATATTCATTGGAAGGACTGTTGCTGAAATTGCAATACTTTGGCCACCTGATGGAAGAGCCAACTCCTTTTTCCATTGATGCTGGGAAAGACTGAAGGCAAAAGGAAAGGGCAAAAGGAAAAGGCAGAGGATGAAATGATTAGATCACCAATTCAATGGACATGAATCTGAGCAAACTCCAGGAGACAGGGGAAAACAGAGGAGCCCGGCGTGCTGCAGTCCATGGGATCACAAAGAAACAAGACAAGTTAAGTGACTGAACAAGCAGTATTAAGCTTGGGCAACACTAGTATAATCAACAGTTCTCATCTCATGGAGACCATGTTTCAACTAAGTTAAACAACATACACAAAGCACTCAGAATACCATCTGGCACATGGTGGTAAGTATTGTATCACTGCTTAACACTTATATATTTGTTTCTGCTTTGGGGAACAGAAATGATTTAAACCATTTTGCTAACCCGAAATGTTTTAATATTCATACTGATAGTGTACGAAATACGTACTGCCTGACTATATGCACCATATTGAATACATGATCTACAACTGTGGTACGTTCACTGCTCTCCTCCCTAGACTTGGACAAAAATAGCACTCATGAGATGAAAGTGAAAGTGAAAAGTGAAAGTGAAGTCGCTCAGTCGTGTCCGACTCTTTGCGACCCCATGGACTGTAGCCTACCAGGCTCCTCTGTCCATGGGATTTTCCAAGCAATAGTACTGGAGTGGATCGCCATTTCCTTCTCCAGGGGATCTTCCCAACCCGGGGATTGAATCCGAGTCTCCCACATTGTAGACAGACGCTGTGATAAACAAGGCTATAAGGCAGGCAAAGATAAAACCTTGTGATGCTTATTCAAAGTATGTGTTTAAAACTGTAAACAAAAGCAGCATTACTTGGAATGAACATTCAATTGTTTTCCAGAACTGGGAACTAAATACTTAGAAGGCTGACATCATGCAAACTAGTCTCCTAGGGATGCAGACATAATTGTAAGGTCACTGCCTGTCACCTAAGCCTTTCCTGCTATGCAATGTACACTCCGGAGGGAGAAGCATCATCAGTGCTTTGCTATGACGAGATTTCTGCCAAGAGAGTACACCAGCATCTTTGGGGGTGGTGGTGGTACCTGTCTATGTTTACAGTGCTACACGGGTGATTTTAATATACCCTTTAGCAAGACATGCATCCCTCTCCCGCCCCCTTTTAAAATTCACTGACATAAGAACCTTACAATCACAACCACAAGTTTATTTTGTGAGGCTGTGTGTTCCCTAATTGCAATGAGTTTTCAATCTTTAAATAATATAACTATATAACAATTCAAAATAAACACTGTCCTGGATTCAAAAATGATAGCAGAGAATTACAATTAAACAAGTGGACAAAGAGTACATCATTTTTGCAATTGGAAAACTATGTATCCATCCTCCTTAAAATTCTTCAAGTAAGTCACCAAAATCTATTCACATCAACAGGATTAAATGAATGGTTAGGATCATTGTTTGAGATTAAGACATTAAAAAACAAAGAACAGCATGAATGACCTCTTGCTGAAAAGAAAGCAAAGTCAAAATGTATCACTATGAGCTTTATGAACTAAAATAAAGCTAATGCACTAAAACATTTAAAACATGTTGGGTGATCCAATTTTGTTTTTCAGTACAGCATCATTTTCTGACCATTCAACTCAACTGCAATTGACTGAAATGCAAATGAATGCAAAATGGCTGCATTCACTGATCGTTCAACTCAACTGTAATTCAGAAATGTTTTAATGTATTTCTAAGCATTTAGAAGCATAGATACCAAACCTGTTCTCCAAAACTAACAAGTGTCTCTGAATTCTACATGTGATTTGTATATCCATACTTGAGACGATGATACAAATTTAACTTGACTGATTTTTAATAATTCAAACCACAACCTAAATTTTTGTTTTAATGTCTCATTTAGACTTCAAATGGAAGTTTTTACATCTTTCATATTAACTTGACAGTAAGTATTCTATTCCCTAAAGTTATATATATATATATCAATCATTTAATTGGAAACTGAGACCAATTAAAAAAAATAATGAAATGTGCAATACCAGTATTTTCTTGTAGATAAACACCCTATAATTACAGAAATTCCAATTGTGTAAAGTCTGAAAGGGAAACCTTTCACCTTCCCATGTTACACCTGACTGACTACCGCTCAAGTATGGTCAAAGCATCCTGAGAATAACGTTCATGATAGCTTTCACTTGTATCTTAACTATATCATGCAAAATTGGAAAGCACTGAGAAGAGCATAAGGCCTGTATTTCTACAGTACAAATGGAGACGAAATTAAATGCAATAAGAGCATATTTCCAAGTCTGAAAGGAAAATTATAACCCAAGACGCACGGGGAAAAAATATTTATGTGGAATTTTTAATCCATATTAGAATTCAGTTTTAACTTGACCATAAATTTAAACAGATATCATCTTCTGAGACATACATTCTAATAAATGTATCAACAGTTTACCATAGTCAACCAAGGGTCAGTTGGTGACATTATTAGTAACATTTCATCTTTCTATCAACAGAAATCTATAGTGGTTTGCCCCAATTACATATCTGAAACATTGTCTTATGAAAACAAAATGAAACAAAATTAAATAAAATTGAAGATAAAAATACTCTGAAGTTAAAGCGAACTATAATCCTTGGCAGATCAGTCAGGTAAAAAATATTGGTGAAAGTTGGAAGCACGAGATAACTGACGTGAATCTTCAGCACAAAGCACATCTTTGAAAACATAAAATGATGACTCTTTGGATTATAAGAGCTAAAGATCCAAGAATCATCAGGTTTGAAAAATATTGCTTAATCACTTTCCAAATTGCAGCTGCAAGAACTGAAGATCTTATTAAAAAATATTAAGGTAATCATATTTATTGCATCTTTAGAATGCATTCTGAAGCAGAAAATTAACAGTGGATCCCAGCTTCACCAAAATATATATATTTGAGAGGGGGAACCTAAGATATTTAGAAACAAAGTGTAGACCACATGTGCTTTTCAGAGGGGCTGAATTAAATATAACCAGCTGCCAACTTTGTGCTCTGACATACGTGAATTAGTGAGTATATGTATACTAAACTCATTTGTGTTTGCCTACAATAAATGAAATAAACACTGCCCTATACAATCCACTATTAGCAGTGCATACAACAGCAAAAAATTATTGTACAATTTATACATACTAAAATATTTTCTTTCTCTAGAAATAATGCAGAACAAAACCTAATCATTGTTAAGAATTTGGGACATCTCAAATTACAGTAGGGAAAAATCAAATCAGGGTGTGTACTGAGCCCAAAACAAAGGTTCCTGGTCATAAGGCTATTAGATTAGTAAGTGCAAGTGGTAGAATTAAGCATGCTCAAATTTTATGCTTGGGTCTCTGTATGTAATCAAACCTTTAAATTAAAACAAGACGAGCTAAAGAAATGCCTTAAGCAGAGCGAGATAACTGGGAATCGTGTCACTGCTTTTACCATTATTGTTACCCAACTTATACAATGTGCAAAGTGCTAAGCAACGCTACAAAAACACAATTACATGAACACTGAAGACCTGGGGAAATGAAATCCAACAATTTTTATTTTAATGAGCTGTATTTTCTAAATTTTGTTTTATTTTTTCCTGTTTTCATACAGTATTGAAAACAAAACTCAGCACATTCACATTTTCCCGAGGAACTGTAAAGATGATCTCTACAGGGATAAACGTTGTAAAGCCTGAAGCTCAATCAACTGATGTTGAAAACTCTCAAAGGGAGTAAAGGCTTGATCTGAATGGTCTAGAACATGTACTGTAATTTAATAGAAGAGATGGTCGTCTTAATATTTAATGATTTAAAAGAACTTCCCAGTCCATGCGAAGAGTACAGTCCAATAATAAATCAAGTTTCTGAACGCATTTTATGCTACATATGTGTATACTTTGCGATCCTCAGGTGTTCGTGCCAAATATTCTCTCTCAATAAGTCCTTCAATACGTTTTTTAATAACAACTGGACTTGGTAAGAATCGAGCCTTCAACTGCTGAGTTACCTAAAAGAGAAGGTTAAAAAATAAACTAACTTCTACCAGAAAATTGGAAACAAAAAATATTTCCATATAAACACACAATTATCTCTGAAATGAAATGATGTACCATTTTAAGACTCAGATCAAACTTCAGTAATTTGATTATGAAAATTAAAAATGATACTGTTGAAAACGTCCTGTGTGGCTGACTAGAACATATCTCCTCATATGAGGATTAGCAAATGGATTAGCAGATGAATTAGTTGGAAAAATTCATATCAATTTATTACCACCCTACAGTTTAACCACTTTGAAGCTATAATCGAGCGCCTTCTAAGTTACTATCCCAATTCAGATTCAAATTCCAGCTCTCTCACTAGCCCTGGGTCCTTGGGAAATTATTAACCTCATGAAGTTGTTGTGTATATTAAATGAGTTAATAGATGTGATGCAGAATAATGCATTGTCCCACAGTTAAGTGCTACTGTTAGTATTCTTTTCGTCAACAGCTGTCAGGATTCTAGGCCGTTACATTAGTAATAATAAAACAGTTAACTACAGCACAGTAGCCGCAACCTGACTAAACACTCTCTATATATGTCTGTTTTATATATTTATTTGATACCCTTAACCCTGCAAAGTTGGCTGTCTCATTTTACAAAAGTGGAAAATAAGCCAGAGAGGAAAAATGATAAGTTGTAAGTAGCAAACAGAACCAGAAGAGATGAGAATCTAAATCCTTCTGATCTTACCTCCTTCTTTCATGTAAGATCACTTTAGCTGCAGTCACAACAGTACCTTCAATTCCTTTGGTTCTATTTCATAAGCACCCATTCTACAACACCCCAAAAGCCACCATTCAGTTCTTTACTAAGTTGTAGTTTTTATACCTTTTGTGTAGACCTGGAGTCAACAAATCGCACCCTACAGGCAAATACAGCCCACTGCCTGTTGTAAATTTTTCCTGGAACAGCCACCCTCATTTGTTATCTATAGCTGCTTTCATGCCATTTAAAAAAAGGCTGCCAAACTCTGGTAAAGACTGATAGCACAAATTTATAGTATAGCAAGTTTCCAAGCACCATAACCTCACATCCTGTTTTACGTAAGAAAAGAAGTCATTTTCATGTGAAATTCCTCTAAATCCCACCATGTTGCACTTAACCTGTTTATCCAAGCATGTATCCACCTTTCTTTAGAAACACCCCTGCCTCCTGCCCTGGGTTTCAGGAAGAGGTATTCAGTAGCATTCATTAACACATCAACTGCCTGTGCGTTCTCTACACAATTCTCTTGCCTTTCTTTTTCTAGACTTTAGTACATCAATTATTCCTCATCCCTGTTCTTTCCTTGTTTTTAAGCATCCTTTCTTTATCCTTAGACTATAAATGCAACACAAAGTGATCCCATCTAGAAAAAAAATGTTCAGATGCCCTCACCTCAACACATAATCCTCTAGGTGTTATTCTTCGTGGCCTTTCCCACAAGACAGCATCCCAAAGGACAAGCCACTCACTTGGTTTTAGCTCCATTTACTTCTCAAGGCACTGCCACCAAATGTTCACTCTTACCAGTCCAATGAAAATGGGAAAACTAATCAGTCACCTAATTGCCAACACATATTAAATGTTTACTTGATTTGGTTTTTAAATGATTTTTGAAATTACTGACCATTCACCCATAATTCTCTTCCTTTGTCAATGTAATACAAAGTCAACTTATAAAAATGATTTTAACTGACCTGTGGAACACAGCAGTGCATACCCCTTCCCTTTTCAGTTAAAGAAACCAACCTCTATCCAGCCAATCAAGCTAGGGGCCTCAGAGTCATCCTCCACTCCTCTTTTTCATTTCCTATGCTGTCAGTTTCTCTTCCCATTTGTCTTCATTTGGTTCTCTATCTTCACCCAATACTTTATTCAACCCTAATCACCTCTTTCCTCACTATTTCAATGGCTTCACAAAGATCTTACATCTTTACTACAAGCATGTTTGTTTTTAAGGTGTGCACATAATTTGATGCTCAGCTATGCTTAACTGTCAAGAAAGTGCCAGGTTTTTAATACTGTGTTAATTGACTCCATTTTCAAATTTGAAGACTGTATTTTAAAATACAACAGTACTTTCCTAAGTTTAAGCTGTTAAAGTGATTTTGCCTTTTCCACATCAGTGCTGTCTGGAAGGGTCCTCACCTCTGCTACTAACACATTGTGCTGCATCTTCTTCCTAGATTTCATTATCCGCACTATAGCAGCTTCTATCTCATGTTTTCTGTCGTCGTCTACTTTCTGCCTTGTTTCTTTCCTTTCTGGGTCGGATTCACCTTGCTTGGCAGCAACTACAAGAGAAATAAAGACATTTACCATGTGATTATCATGCAAATTTCACACACAATGAAAAATTATTTATAAGCAACCTTAACCTAAAAAAACCCATTTCAACCTCTGAATATATACTATACACATACTTTTATTCAAATAAACATACAAAAAGTACCTAATTCAAAGTTTACTGAATATTAAATTTAATTCTGGATTTTTCTTTTTAAATATTAGAAGCTTAATTTTAGAGAGATAATAAAACCAATTTTATTTTTATAGACTAGAATGATTCCTTTCCTAGAAGAAAAATGGTAGCCACATATAGTTAGCAGTAAGATTATCAGTAAAGAATTTTCACTGCTTGTGACTTCCAGATGTTAAGTAGTATCTTACCAATATGACTTCAAGTTAAGCCTCACCAAAACCACATCAAATGGGAGAAATGTGAGGACTTTAAGAGGACAAAAGAGCGTGTATTGCCAAGATTTAGCTAGCTAAATAAAAAAATTTTTAAGTATCACCAGAATGTCTCTTAACAAAACTCCATTTGGACACCTCATCAATTATTCAACAATTTGTCATTTATGTTAGTAATTCCTAAATGTCACAATATCACTAATTTGGCTCCAAAATCACTGGGGAGGGTGACAACAGACATGAAATTAAAAGACACTTGCTCCTTGGAATAAAAGCAATGACAAACCTAGACAGCACATTAAAAAGCAGAGACATTCTTGGCCTACAAAAGTCCGTATAGTCAAAGCTATGGTTCTTCCAAGTAATCACACAGATATGAGAGCTGGACAATAAAAAAGGCTGAGCATTGAAGAATTGATGCTTTAACTATGGTGTTGGAGAAGACTCTTGAGAGTCCCTTGGACTGCAAGGAGATCAAACCAGTCAATCCTAAAGGAATCAACCTTGAATATTTTTATTGGAGGGACTGATGCTGAAGTTCCAATACTTTGGCCACCTGATGTGACGATCTGACTCACTGGAAAAGACACTGATGCTAGGAAAGACTGAGGGCAGGAGGAGAAGGGAGCAACAGAGGGTGGAATGGTTCGATGGCATCACTGACTCAATGAACATGAGTTTGAGCAAACTCCACGAGATAGTGAAGGACAGGGAAGCCTAGCATGCTGCAGTCCATGGGGTCGCAAAGAGTCAGACCTGACTGAGCAACTGAACAACAATGTAAACTACATTCCACTCTTTTGGAGTAGTCTCACTCTGTTATTCCCCAGTCTTCAAGCCAACTTCTCAAGATTTAAGTATAACAGTTCTTTCTCTTATAACCTTGCTCTAATCGAAGTAGCAGAGAAAGAAAAGTGGTAATTGATGAAGTTTATTTGGTTATCAATAGTAGATAGATGTGAAGTTTCTGGAGTAAAAACTGAAATATTACAAAGTACCACATAAAATATTGCTGACTTAGGCCTGGGCACACCCATGAGACAGCAGACTACAATTCAGAAGATCATTCTGATGTGCCCATTCAGTTATTTCTAATTAGAACTCCTTGGTTAAGAATCCTACTTTCAGGGTCTTCTCCCAAGTTAATCAACACATTAACAAGAAAAAGAATAAAATTAGATTAAAATGCTCAACTAAAGGAGAAAAATGCTTTTCTTCAAAAATTCCATACCATAAGGGGAAAAACAAAGATACAGACACTGGTTTAAACAGAACTAAAGAAACATTAAAATCACTGTAATGTGGAGCTCTTGAGTGAATCCTGGACCCAAAAAATATGATTATGAAAATGAAACAACCGTGGACATGCAAATATGGGTAATACATATAGATGTTTGGAATTAATTTCTAATTAATAATTAATTTCTGGGTCTGATATAGTACAATTTTGTGGTAAAATCTTAATTCTGAGAAAAGTATATTCTCAAGTATTTAAGGGAAAAGTGTTACGATGTTTGCAAATTAAGTCCAAATGCTGCAGGAACTATAAATATATATGAAGGAAGAGGGAGAATGGGAAGGTAGAAATAAAGGTGCTTAAGCAAATGTGGCAAAATTTAATTGAGTGTCTATTACAGCATTTTTCACTTTTTCTGCTGATGTGAAAACAGATAAAACAGTGGAGGGAAAAATTTTTTTTAACAACACACTTATTTCATCTAAATTTGGTCACCTAAATAAATATACTCCAAGACTGTGGATTATGTTTTTAAAAATGTGAGGATGGAGTTCACTCCCAGAGCCTGGCATAATGTGTTTAAGAGAAGCATAACAAGGATATTTGCTGCCTAAGTGGGTACCTAAGTATCTATATGTATCAGGAGGAATATACTTAGCACCAGAGAGAAAATTTTAACTTCCACAAAAATCAGTAAGAGCCAAGATAGATTCTAAGTACCATTTCAAAAATGAAACACGTTTTTCTTTATGGAATTTGATAGCTGAAAACTTTAAAAAAGGTCATCTAGTCAAATTTTTCATCACATTTAACTGTATTTCTTTTTTAATGAAATCTAAAATACTATATACATATATACTACATACTTAACACCAAAAATCAAAAATCTATGAAGATGACTTTTTAAAATAATCATAATACTATCTGACAATATTAGCTGGGCATGATATAATCTTGAATTACAAAGACATTTATTTAGGATTAAGCAGGCTGAGGCTAGGTAATTCAGATCTATATCACCACACATCTTCCAAATCTGAGATACAAGTAACTTCTGAAATCCAAAACTCTGCCCAAAACTGCAGTCTTATGTCTTACACTAGTGAAAAAGATATTTTATTCCACAACCACCCTTTAGCACTATTCTATTTTTTAACATACATCTGTGTCCCAAAGATATGGATCAATGATATCGGTTCCAATGAATAAACTAAGTAGTCATGGCTGTAAAGAGATACCACTTTGCTGTGAAAAAAATATCCTATTTAGAGTCAAAAAGAAAAACTAAAGTGTATATACAAAGTTCTTGAATCAGTGTATTCTGGCAATCAACTGTATACTTAATATTTAAAAAATTTTAAGACTTTATCTTTTATTATTAATATATAAAAATCAGAAAATTGAAGTCATTTTAAACGCTTAACTTATTTTAAAATACACAGATATGAATTACACAGATTTTATTAGATTAATAAACAGGTTTTATTACACAGATATATTAGATGTACTGGACAAATTATCACTGGGAAGCTCATCTAAAAACCAGGTAGCAAGCTACACTAAGAGTTTAAATAGTCAGCAAAGGTGAAGTGCTTTTTTGCCTTCTTAAATACATAGAAAATATACACCTTACATTGTTAAATATACAATAGATAGGACGTTTACTGTCATCCTAAAAAAAGCTGGACCAAAAACTGTTCACAACAGGGTTATCTCTGTTTTTAAGTTAGAGAAATAATATGGTTTCTAAAGTTTTGAAATTTAACAAATATTTATCAGAATATAAATAGCTGCATCTAAAGATTAAATTTTAAATAGATAACTCACAATTTTGAAAAATTTGTAAATCAGTTTTAAAAGCAGACTTCATTGAATAGTTGTTAACCAGTTAAAAGCAATTTTTTATAAGAAAACATTCATAAAATTGTATTTCACTTGCTGAAAACCATATGAAAATAATATTTGTTCACACTATGAATTAGTTTTTCAAATGCTTACTGAACTTGGATTCAACTGCATTTTGACAGGAACATACAATGATAAAAGTCACTTTATCTCTTAAGTCTATGTATCATGCAGCAGACAGAAAAACGTTACTTTTAAAAAAATAGAAATCCAACGTTAAGAACTTCTAAGAAAAAATATGTATGCAATTTTTAAGAGAAAAAGATAATTTCAGATACCTGTTTGAATCTTGACTCTGTGTAGTTTGGACGTGAACTGATCATTAACTGTAAATATGTGACCATTTTCTATCTCCTTTGACTTGGGCTCCTTGGTGAGGACCCGCTGTGTTGGTTTACCACAGGCGAGGGACTGCAGGGCTCTAACAAGTTCTCTTTCAGGGATATCTGTCTCCTGTTGAATTTCCTGAAATTTCACCAGATTAACAGAGTTTAACAGGACAGATTAACAGTGTGAAAGATTAAATTAGTTAATTAGTAAGTAAAATTGACCAGGCAGTAGTTGAGAGGTAATTCCATTTAAGAAATAATTCACAACAAAAAACTTTGTTATGACACTTCACTAAAATCTCACTTATTTGAACACACTAGAGAAAAAGGTGGTTCAAGTCACAGAACATCGAAAAGCTATGTTTTTTCCTGCAGGGATATAAAGTCCAGTCTAAGAATGTCATCCAACAGAGATTAGCAGGGGCTTACTTTAATATTTAGGTAAAAATAAAGTGTTAACCAACATACAAATGCTAACTTTAGAAATACTCTACAATCTTCCTCCCAAGTTTATCCATACTACTCTTTGCTTAGCAACTTTTCCCTAGAAATAAGCAAAGTATACTATCAAAGATTTACAATCCAAGTTAACCATATTTACTGCCTGTATAACCAAATGAAAAAAAATTTAAATACTTGGTAATTTTTGTATTAAACATGAAAAGCAGTAAATTCGTTGTATACTTTTTTATGCCAGTGGGACAGGAAGAGAATTGTACATCTGTATGATATACATCGACAGGTACTGCATGGCTCAAGTTTTCACACTGGGATGTATCATTTTGATTCACTGTATAAGGCTGTTTTTTTCCCCTCAAATGGAGCGCAGGAAGAATGGGCATAAAGATGGTGTTATTTAGACTATGTAACTGATCTGGAGCAAGTCATCGTCCTTTAACAAGATCCTGAGGAATACCATTAGGCTTTTTCAGAGGACTGCAGGTAGGTGAGGACTGAGAGACCTGTCAGTTTTAGTGACGATGCACATTCCTTAGCTTCCAATCATCTCTGTATGTCTACATACTTTAGACACATCAATATCAATCCTAGCAAATTAAATATGTGCTCTTAATAAACAATGTTAATTTTAATTATTATGTACATACTAAAAGTGACTTATTTACCTATATTATTGTTTAACCAGAGTCAAAGAACCAGAAATGCCTTTTTAGGTAGAAATTCATGCTTCATCAATAAATAAATCTCTATTATCTCAATAGATCAGTGGAATTCGATTATGATTTTGCATTTGATGTGACATATGGAACTACTCTTTCCATTCCCACAAATGAATTAGCAGTTATTTCAATTCCACTTATTAGAAATGGCAAATTTATCACATCCCAAACACTTCTGTATAATACTACTCTGTTTCTGGACTTTCTGTTTTGTTCAAATGAGCTATTTGTTCACACATGTTAAAAACAATTTTAACTTCGAGTTATGTTTGGGTATTAAGACATATTCCTTTCCCTCTTACTGGGCTTTCCCATCTCCAAACCCCTGCCCCTCCTTGCCTACTCTTGTGCATTCCCTTGACCAGATGAATTTTGGGATCAGTTGTCAAATTTCATAGAAAATAAATCTACAGGTTTGGATTGAGACACTGAATTTATAGATGACTTAAAAAAAGAAAAACCCAAATTCCTTTATAACACATACCTTTCTCATTCAGGTACATTTACCCTTCCATATTCTTTTCTCTTTTTGGTTTAAGTCTTGTACTTCCTGTGTTAGAATGATTCCCAGAAAGATTATGATTATTAAAATACCCCTTTCCTCATGTCATTTTCCAATTAATTCTCATGCAGAGAGAAGGGACTTACTATTAGTAAGTCTGATTTATAGAAAGATTTTTCAACCAAATTCTCCTCAAAGAATAGTTTCTCAGTTGATTATTATACTTGACAATCATACTGTCTATAAACTTTGTCAGCTCTTGATATTTGTAAATCTCATTCCTTTTTCCTTTTTAGTGTGTTCATTAGGACCTGCAGAGCAAGGCTGGACAGTAGGAGTAAAGGCAGGTATAAATCGTTTCTAACCTTAAGGGGAAGGTGTCTAAGGTTTACTACTAATTACTGCTTGCTTATTAGATCTCTCATTACGTACACCTTTATGCCATTAAGGCATTTTTTTCTATTCTTAGGTGGCCAAGAGTACCCCATCTGGAAATAAGAAATCAGGACTGACTTTTCTCATATGCTTTGTGTACATCCATAGACATCATTGATTTTTCTCCTTGAACTCATGTCTGCTCAGTTAATTGTATTATTATTATAAAATCTCAATACCTCTCTGTTGACAAACTCCTTATCTGTATTCCAGGAAGAAACCCTACTTGGATAGGGTGGATTATTATTTCAACACACTGCTGAATATAACCTGCTAATAATATTTTATTTAAGATTTGTATATTTCTTTTGAATAACCTACAGCTTCCTTATCTTTTTTTTATTCTCCTAGTTCAGTTTTAGTAATAAGGTTATGTAGCCTCCTAAGGTAGGCTTCCCTGGCAGCTCAGAGGTTAAAGCGTCTGCCCGTAATGCAGGAGAGCTGGGTTCGATCCCTGGGTCGGGAAGATTCCCCTGGAGAAGGAAATGGCAACCCACTCCAGTATTCTTGCCTGGAGAATCCCATGGACGGAGGAACCTGATGGGCTACAGTCCACGGGGTCGCAAAGAGTTATTTCTCAAGAACAATTTATGTATTTTGATTTCTGGTTCAAAGTTCCCAGTATAACTTTCAATTTTAATTTGTTGTGTTAATTCAGATCTTTAGTATCCTTTTTTATTGAGTACATATATCAGTACATATGTGAGGGCTTTCTGTAACAATGGAGTTCCCTATTTCTCCTTGTACTTCCAATCATTTTCCTTTATGTGTTGTTATGTCACAATAATGATATAATTTCTCAATGAAATACCACTGGTGTTTAATGATTGTCTATGCAAATTCTGACATTAATTCTGCTACTGTCAACAATTAGCTTTTAGTCTCATTCTCAGAAATTTTAAAAAAGTATTAATAAATAACATTCAGAAAAACATGTATTAATATCCATACCTTTCAAAAATTAAATGCTAGTTACTAAAATCTAAGGTACAGACTACCATTAAATATATATTTTGGTATTTTAGCTGTTCTAAATCACAATATGGACTACATTCCAAAAAATATATAAAAAGAGGAAAAAGTCTCTGCAGCCTGACTACTATGGATTAAATGTGACACTATAATAAATGCTACCTTTTGAAGGCAGTTCTCAAGATGGCCCACGGTGACCGTGGTACGTTTTAAATCTTGTGTGGTCCCCTCACTTATCAGGGTGACATTACTCCAACAAAATAAGGAAGTGACAATATGTGATTTTCAAGGCTGGATCATAAAGGCACTGCAGGTTCTGCCTGGTCTCTTGGATCACTCACTCTAGGCAAAGTTAGCCACCAGGATACAAGGACAATCAAACAACCATGTCTGGTAAAACCCACATGGAGAGAATCTAACACCCGCTAAGTTTGGTTAACAGCCAAAACAGACTTTCCAGTCATGTGGAAAAAGGTGCATACCAATAGTATTTTCCAGTCCTGACAACATTAGATAACTGAAGCCCCAGCTGACATCTTAACATAACCTCATTAAAGATTCCAAGCCACAACTCAATCAAGCCCCTCCTGAATCCCCAACCCAAAGAAACCACAAAAGATAATGAATTGTTAGTGGCTGTTTTACAACATGAAGCTGAGATTTGTTATGTAGCATTAAATAAAAAATACTCTATTTTACTGAACTCATAAAGAAATAATATTTGAAGAGACCAGCTTCCTTCAGTAATTATTAAATACTTTTAACTATCTTCTCTAATATGTGAAGATTTTTGCAAAATAAATGCCTAATAAAACTTATGCAGCAGACTGTAAGCACACAGTGTGAATGTGAGTCATGAGCCTTTTCACCATTGCCTGGTTCGAGATGCAAGCAGAGGTTTTAGAGCCATAGAAATGGCATTTTACATATGCCACTTATGCTCAGGATTCTGGTTTGACACAGCTAAAATTTAAAATATTAGAGCAATTTTCTACTTAATTTTTCCTTCTACCTAAATCACTTCTTGTTAGCCTCAATGATCCCAACCAGACAGGGAAGGAGAAAAGCCACTAAAAAACCCACTAAAATTACTAGCCATTCCAATAACGGTTTAAGAAAACCCATTTATGATTTTGTTTATCCTATTATTTTTACCAGCTCTTTATAAAGTAGGACTCTGAAAACCAAATCTAGTATTTATTAAGTAGCTTGTTTGTTTAAAATACATTATCCATGATAGCTCCAGACTAAAACATCTAAGCTGTTAAGAGATAATTCACTTCTACCTGCCTGAAAAGCTTTACAATGTTTGGGTAAGGTACTCAATACTTACTTGAAATCAATATTCTTAGGATTCAATCACATATAATTTTGTGTTTCGAAATTAACATTTTTCCCGAAGTAATACATAATACACACCTGGAAATTTACGAGAGCAAAACCTCTTGGCTTAGCCACTGACTTAAAACACTAAGGTTTCAAAATATTTCTCTGAAGCATCATCACGTAAAAATAGTCATCTCTCAACCATATTATCATCACATAAAGGGAATATGAAGATTAGTACTAAAATAGGCCTACAATTTAATTGCTCATTTCAAATTTAAAACTTCCAATGTTCACCTGCATCTGAAAATTCATTTTCACTTAAGTATAAATATGGCAGTAACTTTACATCTTTTCAAATAATTATTATCTTTCACTTAAACTTAATTTTAAAATATCACATGATCCACATTTCAACTCCAACCTACTCATTAAATATATGGGAAAAGACTAACTGAATATAATTCAATCAAATCATGACTTAATGGGAGAAAAAAGCAATAAAAAGTATATTTTTATAGTTACTCTAAAAAAAGAAAGTTGACACTATCAAGATAGTGTAAAATTACCAAAGGGACAGACAGAAAGTAAGGAAACAGTGCGAGTGTGTAGAAATACATACATATGGCCAACTGATTTTATTTTTTCTAAATAAAGGGGCTAAAGTAATTCAATGAGAAAAGAATAGTTAGTGCTTTTGACAAATGATGCTGAATGAACAAGTGAATATATGTGGGTAGAGGAAATAATTCTTAATCCTACCTATAACCATACCAAAAAAATTAACTTGAAATTGATCATACATCTAAATGTAAAAAGCTAATTATAGAAGAAAAAGTAGAAGAAAATCTTTGAAACCACACAACAGCCAATAATTTCTTAGACTATCAAAAGCACAAACCATAAAACAGTGGCTACTGGACTTTGTCAATATTAAAAAGTTCTGCTCTTAGTAAAATTAAGAAAATAAAACGGCAAATAACAGACTGTGAGAAAATATTCATAGCACATAGAAGTGACAAAGGATCTGTATCCACACCTTATAAAGAATTTTTAAACAACCCAATAAAGTTATACAAACAAAAAACTCATCAAATAAGACACATTAAGTGGCACATGAATTAACAAAAAAATGGTCATCACCACTAGCAATCAAGGTAAGAAATTAAATCCACAATGAATAGGTGTAATTGCACACTAGCTAAAATGGCTGAAATATAAAAGACTGAGAATATTAGACTTTAGAGAGGATGTGGGGCAACCAGAGCTCTCCTACACTGTTGGTAGAAATGGAAAAAGTAAAATCACTCCAGGATGCAGCCTGGTAGCTCGGTGGTCTGTGATGACCTAGAAGGGTGGGATGGGGATGGGAGAGAGGCTTAATCAAGGGGTAGGGGATCTACGTACACATACAGCTGATTCATGCTATGCTGCAGAAATGACACAACACTGTAAAGCAATTAATACTCCTCAATTAAAAAAATAATCATTTTTTAAAAATGGATTTGCAAAAGCACAGTAATGCAAAGTGCAAAAGAAAAAAAAATTAAACATACAGCTCTATTCACTACAATCTAAATTCAACCCAACAATCGAAATGCCTATCAAGAGGTGAGTGGATAAAGAAACCATAACAGATCCATGTAGCAGAGTATCACTCAGCAATAAAAATAAACTACTGAAAACTATACCCTCAACAACATGGATTAATCTTAAAATACTAGACTTTGTAAAAGAAGCTGGACAAAAGTGATATGTATCATGTGGTTCCAATTATATGAAATTCTAGAAAGCCAAAACTAATTTACAGTGATACAAAGCAGACAACTGGCTGCCTGGGTCTGGAGATACTGTGAGGGAAATGACTGAAACAGAGTATAAAAATTTGGGGAAGATACTCTATGGGGGCTTCCCTGCTGGCTCAGTGGTAAAGAATCCAACTGCCAGGAAACGTGTGTTCCATCCCTGGGTGAGGAATATGTCCTGAAGAAGCAAACGGCAAACCATTTCAGTACTCTTGTCTGAAAATTTCCATGGACAGAGGACCCCAGCAGGCTACAGTACACAGGGTCGCAAAAGAGTTGGACACAACTTAGTGACTGAACAACAAAATAATATTCTGTATCTTGATTCAGTGATGCTTGTTACAGAGGTGACTATATCTGTTAAAACTCAAACTGTGAACTTAGATGGAGTTATGTTTTACTATATAAAACGTACTATTTCAACAAAGTTGACTTAGAAAACCCAATGAAACATGACCCAAGAGTATATAACGTTCACAGTTTCATGGTTCCATGGTCCAATTTTATGCTATACTTTTTCTCCGATTATATTCTGAAAGGTTATTACTCAAATCCTTTTCAATAATAATTCTACATTAGGTTATTCAAACAAGAAAGACTCAAGTAACAACACAACAAGGTAAAATCCACACAACCAACTCATACCTCAAATGTGTATTTTTCTCTATTATTGAAGAGCATTAATATGGTCATCTGGAAAGTGGAGACTTGCAATATATGCTTCCGTGTATTAGAGCCAGTTACTTGTGCGCCTCCAACACCAACTTCAGATCCATCTTCCTGTTTAATTTTTAAACATAAAAATAGAACCAAGATATAATTATCTTCTGATAACTTAATCAGTATGTTTGTGAAATAAGCTCTGCAATGCCCAAACCCGCCTTAACAAAATGACAGGACTCATTCCTACATAAAAAAGAAATGTTACTTTAAAAGTGTATATGTATATATGTGTGTGTAAACACACACACAGTCTTTATTTGGGACCGTCCCATTTTTTCCTATTATGAACACGCTAATTTATCTGAACAAGTAATGAATCAATAATTCCTTTTATTTATAGCTAAAATTTACGGTAATAGGACACACAAGGATAATACTGGACTTTAAGATACCGCTGCTATTATACTGCAGCCCAAAGTAGTAGGGTGAGGTTTCTTTTTACATGGTCTGATCACTGTAAGAGATTAAATAATAGCAAAGGGTGGAGAGGGGGGAATCTCTGTCATCCTTAAAGCCTACTGCTGCTCTATGATTTAAAAGTACAAATTTAGTCCTCAATAATTAACATATGAATTATCTTTTCAAAACCTACTTATCTGTTTAATAAAACTGCAGAAGCTAACATGATTATTTAAGAAAAAAGCTTCTCCTTTAAAAGAGAAGCAATCAAGCAAGAATTAAAAGCTGAGTGAGTTAATATCCTTGACCCTCCCACTTACAGCTAAATAGACATATAACAGTCTTAAACGTAATTCAGCTGAATGAATTCTAAGGAATATTTCCCATTTCAATTAAATATAAAAAACTACAATATGTAGTTTTGTAACTGTAGGCATTTTCACAGTATTAAAAAAAAATCCTTTGGTGTTACAGTGACATATAAAAGTTAAGATTTTAATTAAAACGTTTAATGAAACTTACTTGCTGCCTAGATAACAACTTGGGTATTTTTTTCTTCAATGATTTTTTTAAAAGCTTTTTATTATTTTGCCATTTTAAGGCAAATGACTGTGATTTTATTTATACCGAGCAATGAAAAGTAAATTAAAAGCTCACAATTTTACATTCAAAAAAGAAATAATTTTTTAAAAATGAAGGCAATTTACTAGTGTATTGCTAATTTTTAAATAATCACTTTGATAACATTTTGCACATTTCACAAATCTTAATTGTTAGCTTTCCTGATTTCAATTTATTGGAAATAAGGATTATAGGAAACTGAGAATTCTGAAAAGGGACTCATGGTTTTTGTATGCTCTCAAATCAATCTACATTTTATTATGCAATACTATCTCAAGTCTAATCTCATAAATAATGTAATTATATTACTTATTCCATAAGGAAGGCTACTGGCATAGTCTTCATAATGTCAAAGGAAGTTAGTAACTGAAGGAATAGAAGTAAAGAATCAAAGTTGACGTTTCCTTCTTCTAAATATTTGAAACAGGCAGGGACATAAGAGAAATAAATAATTTACCCAAATCAACATAACTAACTAATCATTTCTAAGTTATTAAATAAAAATATGCTCAAACTATTAATATTTACCTTTTTAACTGGTCCATAGAAGGTGGCATTGAGATCTGCAGAACCCATGTGATGCTGGAGTGTGAGCTGTCGACCACTGTGTTTGGCTAAGTAAAACCTTCGGCAAATCAAACCAGGTTTTTGAGAATTACCTAACTTATTTATTTGAAATTATAAACTTCCAATCTTTAACAAACATTTATGTAAGGGAGACTTCAAAAGCTAAACAAAATCTTAGAAATCAAGTTCAGTTCCAATTTTTTATAGAAAAGAAACAATAAATTAAGGGGTGGGGGAAAAGAGACAGAAAAAGACAGACCTAAGTTAGCTAGACAGTAAGTGATAAAGGTAGTACACTAAATACTTTCTACTGGTATATTTATTTGTCCTGGCTGCTGCTCAGCCACTGCAGTTCATAAGACAACCTTTCTCCATAATTAACCCCAAAACAATTCACCCCCAGCTAGTGGCAAATATCAACAATACAAAATATACTCCTAACTATGCACTAATGCCGAAGAAGGGTATTAGTATTCCTCTGAAAAGAGATTATGCAATTCATCCTTACATACTGAAAGCATAAAGGGTAAATAAGATTAAAAAATGGAGTATATTCCTCTTCAATCAGGGACACTACTAACTGCTACGATTCATCTCAATTCTGGACAATCTGTACTTAAAAATACAAAGTTTGATCTACATTTACCTTCTGAATATCTCAAAAGCGTGTCTTGGTGCTGGTGGGATGTTGCACTTTGGTGTGGCTGACTGAGTGGGCCAGTATCCTGTTGTGAGCACCCGGACTGTGAGATCAACACCACCTAAAGATACCTGTGGCAAAGAGAAGAAATTGTCCCCCCGCCAAGTTAGCTAGGAGGTGCTATCTATTGCCAAGCCACTGTGAGAGTTACAGTTATCAAAGTAGTTATCTCCAGGTCCAACAGCCAGCAAATAAAACACATCTTCTTAAAAGTTAGACTCATCCAATGTTTTCCTAATTTTAACTATGGCAAATTTTATTGCTTAAGATGTTTGCTTAGTCTTACTGGTGTCACTGAAATGTACAAAGTTTGCGGCCTTTAAGATTTTTTCCAGATAAAATGCCAAGGGGTCATACCAGTATCATTTTAGACAAAATTCTAGAATAATACCTTTCATCTCAGTTTTTAAGTACTCCTGCCATCTTAATACAGAAACAACATATTTCTAACATTTCAACTAAACTGACCAAAACTTTCAGATTTTCACACATAGCTCACATTCTACCAATCTTTGCACAGGATGCTAGGCCCAGTTCTACACAGTAGGTGCTCTCTAACTATCTGCATAATGTTTGACTGCCTCTATAAAATACATGCTAGCATTACTGTCACAATGAGGTTATTTTTTCCCTTTAAACAGATTTCTTAACAAGATAATTTTTAAAGAAAACAGTAACAAAGCACATCAACAGACATTATTAAAGGGGAAAAGCTCCAACACTCTGGCCACCTGATGTCAACAGCTGACTCACTGGAAAAGACCCTGATGCTGGCAAAGATTAAGGGCCAAAGGAGAAGGGGCAACAGAGGATGAAATGGCGGATAACATCACTAACTCAACGGACATGAGTTTAAGCAAATTCCAGGAGATAGTGGAGGACAGAGGAACCTGGAATGCTACCCTCCATGAGGTCGAAAATAGTCAGCTGAACAACAATCACTGTTCAGCTTTATCATTAAGATTCACAGCTTGTTCCATTTTTATGTATCCTGAATGATTCAGTGAAATTTTTAAAACAGAAAAACCAGTTTATAAATATCAAGACGTATTCCACACTTAGATTTCTTCATAAATATCTCTTAAATGAGTTACTCCATTATAAAGAATTGAACCCAGAAACCTTAGATGACACATAGGAAAGATCACAGCAAAGATGCTTAGATGATGAATGGAAGAGGCCTGAGAACTATTTACACGTTTGCAAGCAGGGAAGGGGCACCCAAATAACAATGTCTTTTATCTCTTTTTTCATATCCCCACATATCTTGCTCCCTAATCTTCCAAGTCTTTCTTCAAAAGGTCATATTTTAAAGGAGGCCTTCTCTGACCACTCTTCCTGGCTACAGTGATCCTCTACATCTCCTATCACCAGCTGAAGTGTTCTGTAGTTACTTGTTTACCATCAGGCCTCCCAGATTAAAAAGAGCTCCATCAAGGTAGGGATTCTTGTCTATTCTCTGCTGTATACCCAGTGCCTAGAACAATGCTTGGCACAGAAACAGTAAGCATACACACCGAGGAAACCAGAATTGAAAGAGACACATGTACCCCAATGTTCATCGCAGCACTGTTTATAATAGCCAGGACATGGAAACAACCTAGATGTCCATCAGCAGATGAATGGATAAGAAAGCTGTGGTCCATATACACAATGGAGTATTACTCAGCCATTAAAAAGAATACATCTGAATCAGTTCTAATGAGATGGATGAAACTGGAGCCGATTATACAGAGCAAAGTAAGCCAGAAAGAAAAACACCAATACAGTATACTGACACATATATATATATATATATGGAATTTAGAAAGATGGTAATGATGACCCTGTATGCGAGACAGCAAAAGAGACACAGATGTATAGAACGGACTTTTGGACTCTGAGGGAGAGGGAGAGGGTGGGATGATTTGGGAGAATGGCATTGAAACATGTATACTATCTTGTAAGAAACGAAGTGCCAGTCTATGTTCGATACAGGATACAGGATGCTTGGGGCTGGTGCATGGGGATGATCCAGAGAGATGATATGGGGTGGGAGGTGGGAGGGGGATTCAGGATTGGGAGCTTGTATATACCCGTGGTAGATTCATGTCAATGTATGGCAAAACCAATACAATACTGTAAAGTAAAATAAAGTAAAAATAAAAATAAAAAGAGAAAGAACCTCAAGAACTATTGCTCTAATGGTTTGGACCTTTTATTTCTAGCTATTGTAATAATATTTTTAAGCCATTCAGCTTATTTGCAAAGACACTACATGACAGAGACAAGTACACAAAGACAAGGTACTGGAAAAGTCTGTCTGGATATAATTTGTTGATATAAATGAACAGAAATATGACAGCAAGGTGGTTTTCCTGTCCTTATCCCCATGAAAAAAGTAAAACACAGGAAATAATGCACAAATACTTAAAATTTCCTTCAGCATAATAAATATGACTTGTCTAAATAAAGTATACAACAAGTATTCAGAATTTTAAGAAAGTACTTGTTATATGACTTCTGAAAGTAAACAGAAGTCATTCTATTTCAACAGGTCAAGAACCTTTAAGATAGTAACAGAAATATCTGAGGATTGGTGACATTTTAAAAGGGCTCCAAGATTTCAGAAAGTTCAAGATTTGTTTTGATTACTCTGTCACTTTTCATCAAATCTTTCTAATGAAAATATAGGCTTAGGAGACTTAAAGCTTAAGATTCTTAGTGTATAAACAATTACAAAATAGTGAGGAAATGCATGCAAATAATGGCTCTACAAAGTGGAAGCTGCAACAAGATCAGCAGATATATAACTCTGAGCATCTCGACAAGTACTCTACTTAAAGGGTTAACAAATTATGAAACGAATATTCCACCATAAAGTGCAGGATATATCTGAACAGTCAAAATGGAAGAAGAGAAAATGCACAAACTTCATAGAAAGAAACAGAATCTGATAAAATGATTGCGTTGAACAATCCCAATGCAAAAGAATCAGTTCAGTTCAGTCCAGTTGCTCAGTAGTGTCAGACTCTTTGCGACCCCATGGACTGCAGCACGCCAGGCCTCCCTGTCCATCACCAACTGCTGGAGTCCACCCAAACCCATGTCCATTGAGTCGATGATGCCATCCAACCATCTCATCCTGTCATCCCCTTCTCCTCCTGCCCTCAGTCTTTCCCAGCATCAGGATCTTTTCAAATGAGTCAGCTCTTTCCATCAAATGGCCAAGGTATTGGAGTTTCAGCTTCAACATCAGTCCTTCCAATGAATACCCAGGACTGATCTCCACAGAATGGTCAACAGTAAACAAAGATGGTAATTTTTCAATCAAAAGGCCTTCAACTATCACAGAAAAGGTACTTGGACACTTATAAAAAAAAAAACCTTAAGGTGAATGCAAAGTTGAAAAAGTTTAACAAAAAAGAAAAGAGAAAATCCTAAAGTTCATTATACCCCACTGAAATCTTTTCAAAAACTTCACTGGACTCAAAAGTCTTACTGTAAGTTGCAGCTCACTGCCTTCTGGCAATCACAATACAAAAGCACACTTACAACACACCAGCATCAGCGTTGCTCTACTCAGGTCACCCTTTACCAACCCTGAGGATGTCAGGCCCATTTATCCCGATCTTTCACATGAATAAGAATAATGAGGTACAAAAAGCTCAGGTAACAATTATAAGACAGTACCATCCTAGGGTAAAGAAAAAGTATTAAAACTCAGTAAGCTTGCCTAGGGAGCTTCCCCAGAGGCTCAGCAGTAAAGAATCTGCCTGCCAATGCAGGAGATGCAGGTTCAATCGCTGGGTCAGGAAGATCCCCGGGAGAAGGAAATAGCAACCCACCCCAGTATTCTTGCCTGAGAAAATCCCATGGACAGAGGAGCCTGGCTGGCTAGAGTCCACAGGGTCACAAAGAGTTAGACACGACTGAGCGACTAAGCAACAAGAAGTTTGCCTAAGCCTGGTATTCTTTCCATAATCTATAACAGTTATAACAGCCAAGTAACTCTATTTATTAAATATTCAGTGCATTCCTTCAAGTAGGGAGGATAAACTAAGTTGTTTAAGAATGAGAATATATTTTAAGATTAGAAAAGTTAGGAAAACAGGTTATATGGGGGAAATAATTTTTAAAGCCCTCACAGACAATACATATGTTGTCTCTAATGACATTTAAAGAAATGACACCAGCAATTCAGTTATCTAAATGGATGAAAATACCTATTACAAAACACTGTATATAAAAAACATTTACATAAGTAGAAATTAATGAAGAGTCTCACCCCAGTGGCCTGTAGATGTTGCCTGAACTCATCCATAGTTGTGTTTGAGATGCTCATATCCCTAAACATTCCTTCCAGTTTTGATGTGAATTGACATCCACATTCAGTCTGTAGAAGAAAAACACAAATATACACAAACAAATGATGGATTTTGTTATGAGGAAACATACAAACTCTTCCATGTTACTGCCATCCTTTCTCAATCTTTCTAATAGTTGTTTTACGCCTGTAGGCACCAACTTTAGTGGGATTAATAACCTACAAATTTTATTTTAAAATGCAAATTTCCAGACTCTCTCTGGGATTTCCATAAAGCCAACTGAAGGTGGGGCCCAGAACTCTCTGTTTTTAACAAGAAACACCCATATTAGGTGATATGGGTACCGGTGGCCTATGGATCACACTCTGTGAGTCTGTCATACTCCATTTACTGCTTTCCTTGTACTGATCCTCCCTCAGATTGCCATAAACGTATCTGCTTCACCAAGAGAAATTTCAGTACACTGTGAATGTCCCAGAACTTGAACAAATCTGAATACAACTTTCTCTTAAAAAAAAAGAAAGAAACCCCAAGTCCCTCAAAATCTAGCTTTGTTCATTTACAAAAACAAATATTTTAAATCAATTATTTCCCAATTATTTGTTTGTTGGTGCTCAATTATGTGATAAACATTAGCTAAGGGCACTCCGTTCCATCTTAAATACACCTTACCTTTAACTTAGAAATCATATTTTTTTCAGAGTCATCAGAAACACTTTTATTTGTAAGAAGTCTCCTTGCCAAGTGTTGCTTATAATAACGTTCAAATACATCTTTTTCTTGCATAAACCTAAAAAGGACCATTGCCTTATCCAATATTGTTTCTACTTCTTGTTCTGTTAGCTGCAAATCAATCAGAAGACAATTTAACAATTACACAGCTTTAATTCTACAAAAACAGCATCACAGTTCAGTTTTAAAACAACATTAATAACAAACATAAATATCTGGTTGACCAAGGTCAGAAAGGAGATCTAATGTGAGAAAATATGGCCCACTTCCTACAGCTCGCTCTTACATTCTGAACTAGTGCAACGTGAATCAGAAGTTGGAATGGCGCTCCACTCCCCAGTGGGCTAACTCTGAAAGGGAGAGGCTGATACATGGCTGGATTAAAGGATGACTGAGAATAGCTGAAATGAAATTTTAATCACATAAGAGAATTTTACAGTGCCCTTGCATTGTAAAACATATTGGACAAAATTTATATGAGCTCATTCAAAATTGAAATTGTTCAAAGAGAAGCATAACAATATGTTATATTTCCCAAAGCAAAAAGGTCTCTTGCCCCTAATCTTTTAAACAAGGGCAAGATGATACTGTGGCAGGTTGTATGCAGTTTATATTAAAAATTACGGAAGACTACTTAGATGTGTCTTTTCTATTCGGTATCCTTGGTAATCTTCCTCTTGTTTCTCTGCTATTACTACCTACTTGCTGCTTTACCCTTATGTCTCACAAATCCCAAGATGAAGTCAGCAAGACCAATTTACACATAATCCCAATCTGTTTATTTTGATTTCTGTGCTATAGTGCACTTCCAAGGTCCCACATATATTATAAATACTTGAAACTGAGCTTCCATATATGTTGTCAAACTATTTTCTGATACTTATTCTAGACTAGGCCTTCAAATTCTTGACACTCAAGTACTACTGGATACATAACCTCCAGAACCAGGTAAGAGTAAGCAATATTCTATGTGCAATGCATAACTGTCTTCTAGTTTATTATCTCTTGTAACATACATAACCCTTACAATCTAAAGTTTATGGCTGTGTGGTTGTTTCTGATGCCAATGACACATTACATGAAATGTCAAAGTACTTTTGACCACTTCAAGCACTTAAAACAATCCTTTCAAATATCACAGTGCACATTTAAGCATAGCAAAAGTGAAAAGTCAAAGCGTCAGTCACTTAGTCCTGTCCAACTCTTTGTGACACCATGGACTGTAGCCTGCCAGGTTCCTTTGTCCATGCAATTCTCCATACAAGAAATCTGGAGTAGGTTGCCATTCCCTTCTCCAGAGGATCTTCCCAACCCAGGAATCGAACCTGGGTATTCCACAATGGAGGTAGACTGTTTACTTTCTGAGCCATCAAGGAAGCCCAAGCATAGCAAAAGACTGTTTAATTTTATATATACAAAATTGTCTAATCTTATATTTTATTTCCTAATGTTACATCTACAAATAAAACTTAATGTACTTTCAAATGCTTTAACACTTACCCCTTTGACTCCCTTTTTCAGCTTATCATCAATAAATAATGAGAGGTATTCAGGGGACCTGGAGTTGAGGTTGAGAAAATACTCAAAGTCACCCGCAATAGTCTGTTTAAAGAGCCTGTCGTTATTGAACGATTCCTGGAGGAAGCGATCAAACCTACTCTTCAGATCCAACAAGCCCTTCCAAATAAAAAAAGAAAAAAGAAACTTAGGATACATGTTAATTTTTCTATAAACAATACATGTGTAACTACACATTTATTTTTGACTTTGCTAGTAATAAATGTGTGCATTCAGTGTTAAACTTACAGATTCTATGTTGTTATTTTTAAGCCTATATCTAAGCCTGTATTAAAAACATCAGTGGTGAGAAAAGTATTCTATCTTCCATTTATGTATTACTTTACTAAAGATGAAACAAAGATCCTTTTCACCGTTTCTCCCTACCTTCCTCTATCTTGACTGAATGGGTGTGCCTGAGAAAATCAGCTTTAAAAATACACACAGAGAAAGCTGACTGCTGATACTAAAACATCAAAAATTTGAGAGCATAATATATTCGTAGTACTGTTTGAAAGCAAAATATCTTGAAACAAAAAGTCACTAAAACATTATTTTTTCTAACACATGAGGGTATATAAACACTAAGGCATACAAAGAAGAACGAACTTTCATTCTTGACACTATTTAAATAAGGTCTTCATCAGATAAGCTAATACATAAAAAGAAGTGGCTGAGTTTGGCTCCCTGATATAAACATACGTGCTTTCCAAAATTCCTGAAATATTTACGATAATTACACATATTAACCTACCACTGGAACAGCTCAGTCAAAATACATACTACATCACTTTGTAAAAGTGATCTTTTTAGCATGACAAAATTACTTTATGATAAAGAGAATCTTCCGTATTTACTTACCTGGATATAGTCTACCGGATTCTTTCCTTCTCCTTCCTCAGAAACAAGGGCTTTACCTTGTTCCCTCAAATAGGAACTCATACACTCACACATCGTTTTCAAACCATTTGGCACACGACTAAATAACTTGTACATGCAAGCAAGGTCTGCAATCAGAACGAACACACAAATTGGCCACATTAAAGATTAAGAAAAAAACCCTGAATATCTGCTCATGCTGATTTGTGATATTTAAAGAAGCTCCATTATGATAATTTGATGACCACATAAAAAAAACTACTCAAAACCAAAACTCCAGCAAAATAGGGGTGGGATGGGGGAAGCTAGTTAATGGTTGTTATTGCAACTTACAAAATATATCATACAGATGAGATACTAAGCATCAATAAATGGTTGTAGCAAGTTTTGGTTTGCATGGAAGAGATGTCCAAATAGCATAAGAAACAAAATCACAAAAAAGGAAAACTGAACTTTTGGGTCCCTATGTAATTTATCCAATATAATTCTAATTTAGAAACTAGTAACACAACAAAACAACTATCAAAAGAATAACTTTAAATTTGGTATGTCCAATTAAAAAAATAAATGTGGTTTAACTGACAGTTAATGTAATAAAGTAGAACTTTAAAAACCAAGAAGTCTTACAGATATTTTGAAGCATGTCTATCTCAAAAGTTCAATGCCAATAGTGGCAAGAAATAAATTTCATTACACACCATGGTAAAATTCATGTGAAACTTACAGTATAAACTCCTATGTTTTAGTATTTTCCTTGGAGCAATCCCTAATATTTTTCAGGAGATGATCTAAGCCAATATCTGTATTTGAAAAACTGGCTTTTCTCACTACATTGTTTTTATTTAGAATGAAAACTCTAAACTGCCTTTTACAGAAATAAAAGGTGGAGTTAAGATACTGCTTTCCCGTATGTCTAATGTATCTCTGAAATAAGAACTTACTGGAAGAGTACAATGTCAAAACTTAACAATAATATAAAAAAAGGTTTTATAACTGAGAACTTTTAAAAATGGAGTTAGAACAGCACTTTCTAGATCAGGGGCTGTTTTCTGTAAAGCATCAGACAGTAAATGTTTTAAACCATGGATCATATATGGTTTTTGTTGCAACTACTCAATGTTGCCACTGTAGCCAGAAAGAAGCCATGGCTAATACATAAATGAATGGTCATGACTGTACTCCAATGAAACTTGATTTATAGACACTGAGATCTAAAACTTATATAATTTTCATGTGTAACGAAATATTACTCTTTTGACTTTCTTTCCAGCCTAACTGGTAGTGGGCCAGATCTGAGACAGGCTATAATTTGCCCACCTTGTCTGTATTTATAAGAGCAATTTAGATCCTAAAAATACATGGATGCAACTTTTATAAAAAGGGCTTCAAAATTTGTTTCAATGACTTTCAAAAGCCAAGTTTTTGGACAAAGTATTCTCATCAACAATATATATCCAAAATAATCTACACAGAGCAAATCTTATAGTTTCTCACATTTGGTATAAATTATAACCAAGTTGCCCATGTTAAAAATATATATTACAAGTGCAACAGAAATTTATGGATATGTACTATAGTAAGCTTTTGTTATCAAATACCTCTAACAAAATAGTTTCCAACTTTGTCTTCTTTGTTCCTATGCTGTTATAGTTTTGTTTATATGTTATATATTTAACTGTATATAAACTAATAAAAGTTCTTATATGTAATCCACTGTAAATAAATGGATGGCATAGTGGAGAAAGTGAAAGAGAAGAAAAATTATGTGGCAAGCAATTAAATATTATTTGTTTACACTGAAACAATAAAATGATACTATCTGAACTTAATTTCATAGCACCACATGCATTTCATTATCAATCCAACTAATCCTCCACTCATGGTGGGAAAAAAAACTTTCACTTTCTGATCTATAAGACATTTGGCTTCATAATGGTGAAGTTGCATCTCTGACATATTCTTGACATACTGTTCAAGAGCAGGTCCTAGCATAATGAAGACATTTTGCAATTAGGTTTCTAGTGGAAAACCAGCAAAACTGAAGACATGATTTTTAAATTTAATTTAGCATCACAGAAAGCTGCTTACTTGCTGAGAACATTAAGCACTAAATAGAAACTATGGTAAGTGGCTATTCTGATACTCTATCATTTAGGTGCTTATTAAGCAGTTGCCATGTGTTAGATATACTTAATAGCCTTTAACACAAGTCTCCATGCAGGCTACCGATACTATAGTTCAGGTGTGCTCAATAATCTCTCCATCAAACATTTCCTAGCCTCTTAATCTTCAAACCCATTTAATCTCCCCACTCTTAGCCACCCCCACCAAACATGAATAAGAAGAAAGCATTAACTCAGTAACTAAACAATATATTAGAAAATTGATTCTCATCCTGTTTAAGTAAGGAAAATTGCTTTTCATAAAGTCCTAATCTGCCAGAGATCATTAAGATTGGGGTCATCAAACTACAGCCCATGGAACAAGTACAGGCCACTGCTTGTTACTATACAGTTCACAAAATAAGAATGCTTTTCACATTTTAAATGGTTAAAAATAAAAATCAAAGTTTTATAGGAATACAAGTTTATTCATTTATGTTACTGTCTATGCCTACTTTCTATTATAGCAGAGATGGGTAGTTTACTGAATGGTCCACACCCCTAAAATATTTCTTTTAGAAAAAAAATTTTGCCAATCCCTGACTTTGACAATGGGCATCCAGGAGTAGCTTATTTTGGAAAATATCCTTTAAAATGACTTTTGTTTTGCTTTTACAGAAAAGCTTTATCGGAGGGTGTTTTAAAAAGTAACTTCTCTGCTTAATAAAGACAACAAATTTACATACAACTTTTCTGGAACTTAAAACGTATACAGAAACATAATCATCTAAAAATACAAGGCAAAGATTCCACTAGAGGAAGAATGGAACAACCTCTCTTCCCACCATCTTTCTTTTCCCTTCTCTTTTAAATTATTAACTTAAAAAACTGTTTCACTCTCTATCTAGGGAGTCAAGGTAGGGTCATAAGTCATAGACAGTATGTATTTCTTTCATAAGTAGGTGGCTAAAATGTCGCTAAGACTTCACCCAGCACCAGATTTACTTTTTAATACCATGTGCTCTGTGTGCTCATCTGCTCAGTCGTGCCTGACTCTTTCCAACCCCACAGACAGTCCACCAGGATACTCTGTCCATGGGATCTTCCCTGACGCCGGGACTGAATCCACATCTCTTGCGTCCCCTGCACTGGCAGGCAGATTCTTTACCATTAGCACTATCTAGGAAGCCCTTTTAATACTGTATCAGTGACTTAGCAAGTCATAGTTTTAATGCAAAGCTTCAGAAATTAAGAATGAGGACATGACTGTTTTTCAAAATTTGTCCCAGGGTATTCATCAAAAAGTATCACTTCAGAAAAATAAGGTAAATAGTCAAAAAGAGAGTAAATGTTAGTTATCTCCAAAATGTTTACTTGTAAACAATACTCCTTTCTCCTTTTTCAGTCTATAACTTGAGTTCCTCTAAACACGTCGACATGCAAGACACGTAAATTTTTGCATTTTGGTTCCCTTATCACAACTAACTCCCCAAAGGAATGCATACAAAAATTTAAGACTGGAACTTCAGACTGTGGAGAGTGTGGATGAAAAAAAGAGTCTAAATGCTCTGGCATATAAAAATAAAGTAAGGAGCAGGTCAGGAGCTCACCGGCCTCATGAACATTATCAGGCTTATCTTCTGGGTTAAGAAAAACACAAAGTGAGCAGACTGAAGAGAGAAAAAAGCAGCTATTCAATTCACTAGCAACATCTAGAAACCTTATTAAGTGTAAAGCTTTACTGTAAAATTCTATCAAAGTACCAACAGTGATAAAGTAATCAAACATAATGACTTCTTAAAAACTGATATTCATAATCTTCAATAGAAAAAAAAAAACAAAACCAACAAACCGAGAACCTGGCAGACCTACAAGAATTTAATTGTTTTTCAATTGCTAACACTTACCTTCTGTCTTGCCATTTTTCAACATATGTACTAGCCCCGAATTCTCCATTTCTACTATAGTTTTCATGTGCTTGGAAATGAGTTCCCTCTCAACCACCTTTACAATCGGCTCTTCGGTTGATTTGTCAAGGCAGTGCATCACTCGTTCTATTTCTTCATTAATTCTAGCTTCTACTTTCTTTATATATACTGAAGCACTGTTTTCTGCTAGAAATTTCTGGCTTTCCATCTGCAAACAAAAAGCATGATTTTTTTTCTTTTTTAAACAAAGCAGCAAAATGTGCTTCTGCTTTCAACTGGGTTTCTACAGTGTTTCTCATAAACCAAACTAAATATCCCAAGCACTATTAACATTTTATATACTGTCTATATATACTCCTATCATAAGCATGGTATCCTTTAAAGCATTACATACAACTAAATTAATACATTATCCTTAAGTAGCATTTTTCAAACTTTGCCAGTGTATTCCGAATAGCAGAAAAAGCAAGCACATGCCAGTAAAAGTTGAAACTACAGAATGAAGCATCTGACCCCAAGTGAGAGCGAAAAATTCTTCTTTGTTTTAATGTAAAATTATGCCTAAAAAGATTCATCCTATTTATCACACAGTTTTGCTGGCATACTGGAAGTTACTAAAGTCCTCCTGCCACCCTATTCCCACTCTCAAAGGAATATATATAAAGTCTGAGAAAGAGCTTTTCAATAACTATCAATCTTGTCTGCTAATACCAGTCTTACAGAGAAATCTCAGTAAGTTTTAAATGCTGACCCTACTAACTTTAACCTCATAGTAAAATTAACAAATATATCTAAGAATTACATAATATTAGACATGTTAATATAAATGATATACAAATTTAATAGTATTTTCCATTCTCTTAATAAAAAGTAGTTTGAAATAATTAAAGTTTTTAAGAATACACATTATCACACCAAACAAAAATCATGGTGAGACAACCACTTCACTATTACATTAATACATATATCACTGTAATATATTTTGGAAACTCAGAGGTTAAAGCATCCGCCTCTAATACAGAAGACCTGGGTTCAATCCCTGGGTTGGGAAGATCCCCTGGAGAAGGAAATGGCAACCCACTCCAGTATTCTTGCCTGGAGAATCCCATGGACGGAGGAGCCTGGTGGGCTACAGTCCATGGGGTCGCAAAGAGTCAGACACAACTGAGCGACTTAACAATTTTCTACTTTATTTCTACACTGTAATGAAAGAAATTAAAACAAATGCAAATGTAAAAACACTGTCAAAAATATCCAGAACTAGTTGTTGCATTATTAGAAAATAAAGACTGTTTCCTACATCACAAAATTAGTATTTCATAAAGCATGGTTCAGGCTCACCAGTACAGGCCATAAAAATATTCCTGATATCAGGTTACAAACTGATTTTTAAAAACCGTGGCGGGGGTGGTGGTAGGGTGATGTGGGCAGCAGTGTGCAAGTATGTTTTTTTTGTTTATTGGTAAGTGACAGCAAAATTTCAGGAGTCCCACATTTACATACATCCAATGGCTCTTAATGCTGGGAGGGGATTGGGGGCAGGAGGAGAAGGGGATGACAAAGGATGAGATGGCTGGGGGCATCACTGACTTGATGGACGTGAGTCTGGGTGAACTCTGGGAGATGGTGATGAATAAGGCGGCCTAGCGTGCTATGATTTATGGGGTCGCAGAGTCAGACACGACTGAGCCACTGAACTGAACTGAACTGAATGGCTCTTAAAAATGACCTATTGTAGAGTAACTGTAACTTTCTGCTTATTTTTAAAAAGCTTATTACTGAAATTGAACAGTAAAGTTTTAACTGAGTCTACTTCAGCAGTACTACAAAGCTCCTACTACAAACTGCTCAGATGGTTGAGGCTTTCAGGAAGAATACCCAATTACCATGACTCTGTAAAGACTGTCTCGTGTGTCACGGTACTCAGTCATTGTTATTTCATTACAAATCAGTACTAGTTTATCCTTACTTTTGGCCATTCAGTTGGTTTGGGGTTGTAGATACAGCTGCAAATTTGTATCTTATAATTTCCTCATCAATAGATTTTAACACAAATATATGCACTATGGGATCATACCTATTATCTAATCTATATTTACTAGTAAATTACCAAAAGCCTGAATAATGAGACTTCATCGGTGATGTACTGCCTGTGAATTTATGGCAAACATAAATATTATAAAACGTAAGGTTACTCCTTAGTTTATATGTTTTATAAACATATAAACATAAAATTTGTTAAAGATTTTTTTTTTGGTGGGGACCATTTTTAAAGGTTTAATTAAATTCGTTAACAACACTGTTTCTGTTTTATGTTTTGTTTTTTGGCAGAGAGGCACGTGGGATATCAGCTGCCTGACCAGTGACTGAACCCACATCCCTGCACTGGAAGGCGAAGTCCTAATCACCCCATTAGGGAAATGCATATGCATATAATTTTTAAAAATCATAAAACAACAAAATCCTATAAAGCAATTATCCTTCAATTAAAAAATAAAATTTTTAAAAATTATATGTCTAAGTCCAACCTCTTCAATTTATTTTCAATAAACTCGTTCACTGGAATATGAGCATGTAGGGTTGGTGTGCTGAAGGGTATAAAATTTGCACTCATTTCCCCAATGGGCCTCAGGACAATAAAGGTCAAAATGTTTAAATTAGTAACTATATATGGTAATCTTAAGAACATCTTCGGTTCAGTTCAGTTGCTCAGTCGTGTCCGACTCTTTGCAACCCCATGAATCGCAGCACGCCAGGCCTCCCTGTCCATCACCAACTCCCGGAGTTCACTCAGACTCACGTCCATCGAGTCAGTGATGCCATCCAGCCATCTCATCCTCTGTCGTCCCCTTCTCCTCCTGCCCACAATCCCTCCCAGCATCAGAGTCTTTTCCAATGAGTCAACTCTTCACATGAGGTGGCCAAAGTACTGGAGTTTCAGCTTTAGCATCATTCCTTCCAAAGAAATCCCAGGGTTGATCTCCTTCATAATGGACTGGTTGGAGCTCCTTGCAGTCCAAGGGACTCTCAAGAGTCTTCTCCAACACCACAGTTCAAAAGCATCAATTCTTCGGGGCTCAGCCTTCTTCACAGTCCAACTCTCACATCCATACATGACCACAGGAAAAACCATAGCCTTGACTAGACGGACCTTAGTCAGCAAAGTAATGTCTCTGCTTTTGAATACACTATCTAGGTTGGTCATAACTTTTCAGTATGTATTTATATCTTAAAAAAATAAATATATAAGTTATTTATATCTTATAACTGATTACCTGAAAAAACTCTGCAGACATTTCCAAAAAAGGAGCCTCAAAATCTTCTTCATAGACTGATCGTCCTTCGAGACCTAATATCATTAACATCTGGCAAGCATTTCTTATAGCGCCTCTGTCAAAAGAAGTTAAACCACTTGATAGTAAAAACACACTCAAAAGTCATGTGAAACATGCAATAGAAGTAGCCAGAAAGACTTTCAGAACAACTTTAACAAAAGTGCTCAATCTCCCATAAGCAATCGATTTAAAACATAAGGATTTAGAACAATTTTAATTGGAAAGCACACTGTATAGTTATTTATCTCAAGTTGTTCTCATGCTGTTGTAACTTAGAATATGACTTAACAAAAGGGGTACAAGTTCTCGGTCGTTTTAGACCATGTTCGACATTTTTTTCTTCACATATATTAAAAATAAATGCTAACCAAAAGCCCCTTCAAAAAAAGACAAAGAGACAAACATGGTATCAAACAGAAGAAAGAAAAAGAACAAAATGTCAGCGTTAAAAAATACACAAAAAAATAAAAAAGACGATTAATGGTTGATTTGCTTCTTAAAGATATATTCAACAAAAGCTTAGGATGGTTTCTTCTAAAAACAAATGTGTGCTTTTCAGTTAAAATCTAGCTAACTTTGCTAACTGTGATATAAGGTTTTTGAGTATTTTTATATAACATGCTGCTGCTAGACAAACTTAAAATTAAGACAGTGAATCAATTCTCAAGATATAACCACTAGAAACTGAAACCCAAAGAGTAGAAAGACTGTCATACCGGTCTACGACTTCTCCTTTCCGCTCCCTGGCAATCATATCCAATAGCGTTTGCCGGAGATGATCCCTAATACACCCATAGCGTACAACTTGATCTCGGAAAATAATTAATCCCAAATTGTAGACATTCTCCACATTATTTTGTTGTACATATACACGGTCCTGCAGTTAAAAGAAAATCATAATATAAACATTAGTACAACTCTTGCGTACATAAAAATAATCATTTTGCGTTATAAAAACAAAGGAAATAAAATTTCAAAAGTGGTCAATTTTCAGGTGAGAAACACTCCAGGCAGCATGGAATTTTCTAGTACCTCCCAAGTTACATAAAAGTTATTCATAGTTAAGTATTTACTATTTACAATGGCTACTGAAGCAATGGCGTTAGGTGAAGATCACCCATATACCGTAAGTAAAACGGAGGGAAAAAAGCACTCCACCCAGGGAGAGAGACAAGTCAGCAGAAAGGAGAGAGGAGAAAGGTAGACAGCAGGCAGGCAGGTCTCCCTTTTTCCCCAAAGCCATACCCTGCGTGAACATGGTTCTTATTTTCCTAAATACTGTACCTGAAGGTGATACTCTTTAAATAAAATCGAGAGCTAAATGAAATAGAGATACATGTGACTTAAGTTGGCTGCTTATTGGTAAATGTTAAAAGTTCCTAAATGCTTACAACAGAGCAGCATTCAGTATTACATAATTCAAACACCCCTGGCTAATGCCAATTCGGATTATTTACTAGTAGGCAGTCATCTTATCTTAAAGTTCATACCAGCATGCTTACCAGTGTTTCACTTAATATAGCACAGATAATCCAAAATTATTGGTCACAGAAGTCTCGTTTTGTGAAATACTTAGAAATCTGTATTTACACCAAGATACACTGAAATAAAACTACTCTTTTTCATTCACAAAAGGATTAGTAACAGAATTCCATTCTGTTCTTAACCAGGATCTCTCTGGGCTTTGGTGGGTCTGCAAACTTCTGAAAAATTTTAAATTATTTTGTGTTTGTTCATATTAATACATAAGTATTTTGGAAAGAGTCCATAGCTTTCACCAGATTCTTAAAGGAATTTGTAATTCCCAAACAAGATCCACTAAACTCTATCTCTGAACTTTCAAAGAAACACTGTACTAAAAGCAATACCAAATAAAGTACAACGTAAGTAAACATGAACAGAAGTTCTATCATATAGGCATTAAATGGTACTCATCTTTTTTTCCCCAATGGCGGGAATTTCTATTTTTTTAATGTAAAAATACAAATACACAAAATGCAAACATATAAAAATATTATAGTTCTACATAAAATATACATGTACTCATGACCTTTCTAACCAATTTTTATCTAATTTTTTATGAGTAGTATAGCCTCTCTTCACAAACACTATTCCTCCAACTTTCATTCATCTCAAACAATGGTCCATTCGTAATTGCTACAAGGAAAGCTGCTCTTCTGTTAATCTTTGGTGCTCACTTTCTGCATTTTATACCACATTTTTCAAACTGTGGTAGCAACTTCAGTTAAGTTCAAAATTTTCACCGGTGACTTCAATAAATTCCAGAATTTCACACTTCTTTCCTCGAGATCTTAAATTCTAAGTTTCACCCTGTGCACATCCCTCTTTTTTTAACGGACTCACTTGTCCTGAAGCTTACTCATGATCTCCAGGTCCAACTCTCCCCCACCCTCCAGTATCATCCTGATTCTGGCTTACTTTTCAGCATAAAACAAAACGTATTCAATGAAAACTGACAAAAACCTAGTAATTCATAAAGCAATGAGAATTATCTTTATTATAAAAAGTCACTCCAATTAAAGCATAAATTATTTATAAATGTGTTTTTTTTTCAATTTTGAACATAAATTTCTATGGTACAGAATCTGGACCAAATACAGAATCACTCTTACCCAATGCCATCAAAACCAGTAACTGATTAATTAAAGTGGTAAAACAGGAAAACCATTACCACATATACACACACACACCACACCTGCACCTTAAACATTTTATTTTAAAACATGTGCACGTTCACTAAGATACTTTTTATTTCAACACGCGTCCTGTCATTCCAGGTCAATGCTGTCTTTCTCAAATATACTCATTCAATATAAACTGTCTAGCATTTCCACTTTCAGTTTTATTAAGGTGGATCATGGCCAGAGACAACTGTGAAACAATCCAACTGTAAAAGGCCTTCTAAATTTTTATTTCCCACCCTAGACCTTTAAAGTACCAAATAACCCAATACTTAGCGATTTGCCTTTGTCAAGTCTTTCCAAAACATTCAATCTAGTCTGCCAAATGACAAACTGTATTGTTTTACACACTATCCTATTGACTGACACAATATAAAATTATGTAGAAACAGGAAGTACAATTAGCATAAGTAAGTCTGAAAACAAACACAACTGGCTCTCAGTAAGGAAAGCGCGACTGAAAAGAACAAGACAGAGAAGATACACTGAAAAGTAGCGGGACAGCACTGACAGAACATCTATCAATCAGGCTTTTCACAGCTAGAGCAGAGAGTACTGTCAATTCTAACAGGTACTGTTAAGCATCAATGTATTACATGCCTCTGTGACCAGCAGCACATCTTGTAGGAGATATATAACATACATATACATAATACATATTAGCAAATTTAACATATGCCTTCTAAAATACCTCTTTCTTAAACCAAATGTTTCTAATTTAGGCTAAGAGAAACGTCAAAGAACTATATTGGATTTTATTGGTTTTGGTGAAAGGCAATTTTACCTTTAAAAATTACAGAACAGAAGACGCACCAATGTAACCTTCAGAATAAATTAAAAGTGTTAAAAGTGAAAAATTTTGGCTTTATTGTAGTTAATTTATATGCCATAAAAAATTCACTCATTGTCAGAGTATGGTTCAATAATTCACAGTACATTTCTATACTGTGTAATCACTGCAATAACCCAGTTATAGAATATATTTCCATCACTCAAAAAATCCCTCCAGCCCTTCTGGCATTAATCATCACTATCAGCACCTCTGCTTTTTCTATAGTTTCCTTTCCTGGACATTTCATAGAAGTGGAATCATATAATATGTTATCTTTTTGAGTCTGATTTTTTACTAAGCATAAGATTGCTAAGGTTCATTAATGTACTACATATTAGTATTTCATTCCTGTTCCGTGCTGAACAGTTTTCCACTGCATGGATATACAACATTTAGTTTACCCATTTATCAGCTAATGGATATCTGGGGCTGTTTCAGTTTACCAGTTGTTTCCAGTCTACTACAGGTAATGTTGCCATGCACACTTGGGTACAATCTTCTTGTAGGATGTATGCCTTCATTTTTATTTTTTTAATAGATTTCTATGAGCAGAAGTATTGGCCACATGGAAATAGCCAAACTGCTTTCTAAAGTGGACATATCAGTTACAGAATTCTTCTTAAGGTGTCTGGCCCTACCATTAATGGCTGGTATGATTCTGAGTAAGTCATTTATCCATTCTGGTCCTGGGTAACACAAAGGGCTGGTAAAAATACTCCCTAAAACTCTGATTTCCTTTGAAGCTGAACTCTCTGATCAAGACTTAGCATATACTAAGGATCGAGACATGTATCACTATTACTCCTTTCCTTTCTGTTATCAGGCTCCTCTGGCCTGGGTTTTTCCCCTCTCAATCCTAAACACAGTGATGCTATCATTCTATAACCAAATGGCCTATAGAACCTGCTATCTTGAGTCTTCTGGCAAAAAGACAGAAAGGGAGCCTGGTGCAGCTGATAAGCTCTTCAGGTATGTTGCATACAGAGACGAACAACACTTCAGAGTAAAAGAAGCCAGGTATAATGGGAACACATGGCTGGGGTATTCAAGGAAAACACACAAAATTTACATCCATGGAAAATGACTGAGGACAAAGGAAATACTGATGCTAAACCCTGTCTTTCAATGTGAGGCTGTCAAGGTGTATATAATGATCATAATTAAATGACATAATATTAAGAAAACCTGTTAACCCTGATTTTGACTATGGATACCAGAGAACTAACAAATAGAGAAAGAAAACCTGCAACTTGTGTGTGGCTACTTAAAATCAGTAATACCAAACGGTCATTTATATTGTTTGGTGCATGTGATTGATAGCCATCAAGCAAAATAAAAGCTACCCATGCACACATCTAGGTGTTTACATGTACATGAGCAATAATGCAGGATCACATTCACAATAAACTTGTGATCTGCACATGATAAATATGAAAATACTTGCTGAATGAACGTGCTAAATCTTTTTACTGTTTATTAAGCACTATCAGAAGGACTTCAGCCTGTGGGTACACAAGAGCATTTCGTAACAGATTCTAATAGGAATCTTTGTTAAGAAATAAATGGCTAACTTTATGTTAATACAGTATCTATTTAGCTATAATCATTTAAATCACTGCAGGACTTTTTATTTTGTATATATGTCTATGTGATATTTAATTTGACCAAAATGTAATTTGTATGAGTTCAACTTCCGTCAGTTATCTACTAGAGAGATAAGCAGAGGTAGAAAGTTGGTGGTTGCTTCTATTTGACTTTTTAAAGCCAAAATAAATGCCTTTTTAAGGCATTCTGAATTCAAAAATGTTCTGAAAAATCCATGTTTCATCACTACTGAGATAAAACTACATTTAAATCTCTATGGTTCCCTCTCGGGAACTGCTATTCCTAGGCTAAGCAAACCTTTTCCCCTTAACTGTTGGCTTCACCAAGACACCTAATTCACCTCGATACCTAAATACCTAACTAATATATGAAAGGTCAAACTCAGAATGCAAAGTATTCTCAGATGGTCCAAGACACACTATCCAAAAAAAAAAAAAAAATTTAGGAAAGCTAAATCTATGCAAAGTCAAGGAATGACTGTGTAAGTGGGCTAAACAGTTTCATGAGTAAGGGATAAATAAAAATAAAACAGTAACAAAAATTTGGTAATGAAGTTCAAAAAGTAACTCATACTACTTAATTTACCCAAAAGAAATGGTTTGGGAAATATTTTTAATCAACAGTCATCATGTCATGAAAAAGCCAAGGAAAGAACAAATTTAAGCTCTTTCAGTATCATTCTTATCTAGTCTCATTGAACAATGTTTTCTTGTAAGATTAAATGGGTACTCACGGAGCAAATTCTAACCTCTGGGTAATATTCAAGTCTGAAAACTTAGTACTACAAATATATATACAACATTCCTTTGCCTCAATTATAAAATTTAGGGCAGATCTTCATCATTTTTTTGCTTCAAATTCCAGTAGTTCAGTACTTTCCATAACGACACTAAGGAACTAGGGGCAGTTATAGTTAATACTCATTTGTCTCCACTTCCCTGCTTGATCCCACTTATGACCAATGGCAGCTCTTTAGGCAAAGACCACTTTTTGAATCGAAGTGGATAGCTCTGAAAGTTGGTTTATCAAGTACATTGTCAAGATGGTTAATAAAACTTAATTCTTCTCTCACTTTCACTCATTTTTCTTTCTCACATCTCAAGGCAAGATGACCTATAACTGCTTTCATTTATTTTTTTTTACAAGAGAATAGAAAAATAGGAATGTAAATCAGGTTAAAAATCTTTATAAATACTAAATATTTATCCTACTCATGAACTAGAGATAAATCCTGAAAAATTAAAATCATTTAATAGAAAACACACACACAAGAAAATACCGCTGTAACAAGTTGCTACTGTAGGTTTGAACCTACTTTCCCAAATTTAATCACCAGGCAATCCTTTACCAACAAGTAATAAATTAAGTGTTTTCAAAAACAGAGTTCACCTTCTACCCACATGTTAAGATGGCTTAACACAATGAAGACAAAAATAGAAAATTTAAAAACAAAACAAAAACCCAGAAAAGCAACAAAAAGATTCTACAGCAGAGCTTACAGTAGGAGTAAAAAAGTCTAATCAGAGCAATGTTTGAAGAAGTGTCCCAATATTTTTACAGAACGCTAGTGTCTGACTACACTGCTGAAAAGGCATCCATAAGATATGAAACAGTAAACTGCCCAGATTAACACTTCTGAATTTAACAGAAATGTAACTGGTTAATTATGGATAAAGTGAATGAAAAAGCACAGAATACAGTGTCCAAAAACCTGGCTTGAAAACTTAGCTGCATAACTAAAGTTCAAAGTCATAGTTTCCACCAATAGTAAAATGGACCCCAATCTCCCTCTTGGGAATGTGAAGGCCGTTTAAGGCTGTGCAGCTCCAAGAAATTCTATTATTTAAAAAAGTCTTTTTACTGAATTTGTTACAATATTATTACATCTGTTTTATGTTTTGGTTTTTTGGCCATGAGGCTTGTAGGATCTTAGCCCCTTGAGGAGGGATGGAACCCACACATCCTGCATTGGAAAATGAAGTCTTAACCACTGGAACGACCAGGGAAGTCCCCAAGAAATTCTACTTTAAAATAATTCCCATTCACCTCAAGAACTGTATCTTAGAATATGTGACAAAACAAACCCCTAGTCATGTTTCTCTAAAGCTATATAAATTGCACCAAATCACAAAATAAAAGCAGTTTCCTATTGCAAAATTTCACCAATGTAATGGTGGGGAATAAAGCAACAACGCTAGAATACTGTCCCTAATAGAATCATAAGAATTTTAATAATGAGATTGTAAGATTTTTAGAAAAGAACACCTGTATCAGAGAAGCTATATACTTCAGTGTTTATAAGCACAGATTTATGAGCCAGACAGGCTGTCTTGATCCTATCTCTACCATTTACTAGGTGTGACCTTAACATCTGTGTTTGTTTCTTCAATATAAAATAACACCTATCTCCCAAAAGCTATTATCATGTACTTTCACTTTTCGTATTGAAAGAATACCCTTTATAAACCAAACTCCTTTGACAAGAAGCTACAATAATACTACCTCACAGCCACGAAGATAGTTACTATTAAAAAGAAATAATAATTCAAAAAGATACATGTACCCTAATGTTCACCACAGCACTATTTACAACAGCCAGGACGTTGAAGCAACCTAGATGTCCATCGACAGATGAAAGGATAAAGAAGACGTGGCACGTATATACAAAAGAATATTATTCGGCCATAACCCGACTGAAATCGAGTGATCTGAAGGGATGTGGAAGAACCTAGCGGCTGTCATACAGAGTGAAGAAGTCAGAAAGAGAACAACAAACACTGTGTATCAACACACACAGAAAAACGATGCTGATGAACCTATGTGCGTGTAGAGCATGAACTTGCAGGCAGAGCAGGTAAAGGAGATGCTGGGATAACGACATATGTGCATTACCACGTGTAAAACAGCCAGTCAGCAAGAAGCCATCACACAGCGCAGAGGTCAGCCCAGGGGAAACACACTATGTATACATAGAGCTGGCTCACACTGCCGTACAGCAGAAATTAACACACTATTGCAAAGCAATTATACTGCAACTTTAAAATAAAAGGGAAAAAAAGGGAAAAGAACAAGCACATAGTGAGAATATGGAGAAATTGGAATTCTTGAATATTGTTGCTGGGAATGTAAAATTGTTCAGCTGCTATGGAAAATAAGATGGTAGTTACAACGTGCTCACCACAGTTTAGCTTCACCATCTTGCCTTGCCCTCACTCCCCTTTCCCTCTGTTAACCATTCATCTGTTAAGGAAAAGAAATTCAGACTCAGATTACAACATGGATGAAACTCAAGTTGCAAAAGGACAAATATTCTATGATTCCACTTTTAAGAGGTAGCTAGAGTGGACTAATTCATAAGTCAGAAAGTACAATGGTGGAGACCAGGGGACTGAGGAATAGGGTGGGGGGGGATGGGGAGTTACTGTTTAATGGGTATCAGATTTTAGTTTTGCAAGGTGAAATTCTAGAGATGAATGGAGGCAATGATAGCTGTGTAACAGTATGAATGTACTTAACATCACTGAATTTTAACTGTACACTTAAAAGTTTTTTATGTTATATGTATTTTAAAATAAAACACACAAACAAATACTGTTTAAAAGCATGAAAGAACACCAAAAGCCATCTGGATTTGCGAGACCAATATTCTGGAAAAAAGGCAAGTATATTGAGAAGAGTCCAATGTTTGCCTTCACTCATTCCCTTGGGTCATCTGTTGTTCTCACAATACTTGGGAGGCCACGCAGAAAGTCGGAGAAGCCAACGGCACCCCACTCCAGTACTCTTGCCTGGAAAATCCCATGGACGGAGGAGCCTGGTAGGCTGCAGTCCAAGGGGTCACTAAGAGTCAGACACGACTGAGCGATTTCACTTTCATGCACTGGAGAAGGAAATGGCAATCCGCTCCAGTGTTCTTGCCTGGAGAATCCCAGGGACGGTGGAGCCTGGTGGGCTGCCGTCTATAGGGTCGCACAGAGTCAGACACGACTGAAGCAACTTAGCAGCAACAGCAGCAAGCAGAAAGTCACAGGTGGAATGGCTATCAAGTAGCTAAGGGTTCCGAGGCAAAAGTCTAAAGAAAAGAACCAAAGTTGTGCAAGCAAACTTCATTGAGACATTTACTGACACATCATCTAAGCATGGATGAGACACCAAACTCCGAACAGAAAGCAGCACAGGCAGACTAAAGAGCTGATCAGAGACTGTTGCAGACCTGCAGCGGGGACAAGTCAGTATCATCTCGAGGCACAATAATGTGGAGATCAAACCGTAAACAACTCAGGCTTTTGACTGAGACCCCAGAAGGGTTTTTTTCTGTGAGTAAAATATGGTCTGAAGAAAACAAAAAGGCAAACTAAAAACAGATCAACCTTAACAAAGCCTAAAAGCGAGTTCCATCTAGATTATGGTGATCTGCCCATACTGTGCCTGTCTGCCAGAAGAAAACTGCATTTCCTAAGAAGGAAGGTTATCATTACTCAGGGCCTCCACAAATTTTCATATACAATGTTGGAATAGTTAACAGGTCTGTTCCCAGCACAACAAAACAAACACCCCAGGATCTAATGTCTAAAAACTAGAAAAAGCCCCAGCAAGTCAAAGTACTCTATACTCAAACTATCCAGAAGTGTTTAAGAACAAACCAATGACAAACAAATAAATATAAGTAAACTGTAAGTCAAGGGTCTGTGTTGTAATCTCTAAATCCCTAAAACAATAATAAAAGCATATATAAATAATAGCTAATGGGGGAAGGGGGTATAGTAATAAAACATACTTGACTCACCTAAAAGAAAGAAAACTGAAAGGAAAAAAAATCAATAAAGAACAGATGAGACAAACAGAAAAAAGAAAACCACAGTAGGATGACAAACATAACCCCAAATGTGTCGGTCATCACATTAAATGCAAAAGAACTACACACTCCATTTTAAAAGCAAAGATAATCAGATGGGGTTAAAACGCATGTTACTATTGGGTACTTACAAGAGACACACCTTAAATATAAGCAGACAAAAAGGTGAAAAGCAAAGAGTGGGATGAAGTTTGCTAAGAAAACATTAATTATAAGAAAGCTCATATTAATATTAGACAAAGTAGTCTTTCAGCAGGAAGTATTACTAAAGACAAAGAAGGATATAACCCTAAATTTATATTCACTGTGTAACAAAACTTCAAAATATATAACCTAAAAGGAGAAATAAGACCCAAACCAAATCTGAAGATTTTAATATTTCTTGGTAGTTGATAGAACAGGCAGACAAAAAAATTAGTAAAGATGTAAGATCTGAACTTGATTAGTAAATCTGACCAACTGATAATATACACAACACTTTCTCCAGCAACTGCAGATTGAAAAACTAACACATGTAAGAATTAAAGATTTTAAAATTAAAAAAAAAAAAATGAAATCAACTGAAATTAAAAACTTCTCTTCAAAGACACCATTAGGAAAAAAGACATGTCTAGAATGAAAGACAATATCTCACAATACATTTATTATTTGATGAAGTATTTTTATCCAGAACATACCAAGAACTCTCACAAATTTTTTAAAAAATCAGAAAACCCACATTAAAAAAAAAAGGGCAAGTGTGTAGTTTAATTTGATACATAAGTGTTCATCATTCAGTCATATCTGACTCATTGTGACCCTATGGACTGTAGCCTGCCAGGATCCTCTGTCCATGGGATTCTCCAGGCAAGGATACTGGAGTGGGTTACCATTTCCTTCCTCCTGTTATAAAGTGCTTTTAAAAAAATTAAAAGAGGACTTCTGAATTAGTGGTTAGAATAACTGCTGTAACTACTACAGTATCTAATATTTTTGCTGAGTGTCTAACTATTCTAATAACAATGGTTTTAAATGACTTCTGATGACAATTAGGTATCTAAATCCTTAGAAAATCACTTCTTTAATGAGAATTTTACTATCAGATTCAAAATTTAAAAATGAGAAAAGGAACAGTGCTAAAATATCTAAATGTTTTCATAGCTTACACTTGGATCATTGATAAAAATCACTTTTCTTAAATTATAGGCTTGGGAAAACAGGATTATCTACCCAAATGCGATGTCCACATCATAAAACTGCCCAATGACAGAAGAAACTGGAAAAAGAAACCCAGTTGTTTAGAATAGTGTTTGACACATAATACACATTCACTGCATACCTGCTGAATTAATGACTTTATCCACATAAGCAACAAAGGTAAATGAATGTTAGCTAAACCCTGTGTAAATAAATTATCATAAACATGTAAGTGTGTGTATGAGTGCGTGTGGAGAAGTCTCCTTTATTGACAAAAGTTTCATCTTCCTTTTACACCAAGATATCTGTGCTCTATGACTGCACCTCCACAGGACCTACCCATGATGGATTAATACCAGCTTGCCTCCCTCCTTAAACTCAATGTCATGGACTGCTACATCATCACTGCATACACACAAAAATAGTTCACAGGGTGTAAGTAATCAAAAGTGTTTATGGTTCTATTAATTTGCTGAAAGGGGAACTTTTTAAATGGATGGCAAGGAAGGAAATCCTAACTATCAAGCCCAATACGCTTAACCTTTACAGTATTTATGATGTTGCCCTGGTTTTATTTTACATGAAGGCCCAGTACTTGGCTTCTGAACTAACCATAAAAAGATACCAAGGTATTATACTATCAGTCACAAATGCAAAAACTAGAGCACATATGGGGAACCTCTCTCATACAGGCCCTTCTTGCAAAAGCAGTAAGTTAAAGAAAAAAAAAAAATTAAAAACTGTGAAGCTTAACAGCTCAAAAGCCACATCCTATTTCCTTCTAAGGTATCCTTTTGAAAGCAGAGAAAGTACCGAGAAAACTTAAATGCTATTCTAGAATACAGCTGTTCTCAAACTTTTCTCAGTGCTCAATCTAGACTAACCATAAAAAGATACCAAGGTATTATACTATCAGTCACAAATGCAAAAACTAGAGCACATATGGGGAACCTCTCTCATACAGGCCCTTCTTGCAAAAGCAGTAAGTTAAAGAAAAAAAAAAAAATTAAAAACTGTGAAGCTTAACAGCTCAAAAGCCACATCCTATTTCCTTCTAAGGTATCCTTTTGAAAGCAGAGAAAGTACCGAGAAAACTTAAATGCTATTCTAGAATACAGCTGTTCTCAAACTTTTCTCAGTGCTCAATCTAGAATACAGTAAGGAAGAAGTATTTTTTGAATCTAAGAAGTACCAAAATCTACAAAAGAAAATGCAGACTCTCAAATTCTGTGATCTCCATGTTCTCATCCTATCTTCTGGTATCCAAGGACATACAAATCCTTAGTAGCTTTAGCAAACAGCTCATATTATCTCTCAACTTGGTTCCTTGATATCTATCACCTCTGATAACTGTAATTTTCATAATAACGACCAATTTGACACACTCCTTACAGATGCCTAAATTTCCACCTCCCACCTTATCAGGATTCCCTTCACCCACATATTGGGATGGACAGACTTTCAGCTTCCTCGTTAGAAGACCTCAAATATCTCTGGTATTAAAGGTCCTCTTTTTCCTCCCACCTCTCCCTGTGTACATTTCAACAGCTCCTCACTTCAGCTAGAACTTCATGTCTCCTGATCCCCAACACCGAATCCTTGTTTCCTGGGAACTTGTGATTCAATTGCCCGCTTCTTAAAACAGCACAGATTGACAATCAACGATTTTAACAATGCTACGATCTTAGAATTATTCCCCGTACCCAATAAGCCAAATTGAATTAGTAGTTTTTCCTTAGCTTTTGAATATTCTTCTCTGAGACTGCTAAGTCCCTCCAAACAAAGTATAAAGGCTACTGACTGCAGTCACTATACAAACCTTGTGCCAACTTACTTAAATTATCCCCTCCCAATTACAGATGATCCACTTAGACGGCTGACCCAGCACAGGGGATATTCCAAACCTCCCTGTGTGTTAGTTTCCCATTGTTGTTGAACAAACAACCAGCTTCAGTACCTCATTTACTCTGTAACAGTTCCCGAGTTGAGAAGACTGAAAACAGTTTCACTAGGATAGATTACGATGTCAGCAGCACCGGTTCTTTCTGGAGGCTCTGAGGGGGTTTCACTTCCCAGTCTCTTTCAATCTCTAGTGGTCACCTGTATTCCCCTCTTCCATCTTCAAAGCATATCACTCCAATCTCTTTGTCTGTCATCATATTACCTTCTCTTATTCTGACCCTCCTGCAACTCTCTTATACAGAGCCTGCTGCAGGATAACCTAAGACAATTATCATCTCATGATCCTCAGCCTCATCACCTCTGCAAAGTTCCTTCTGCTGTGTATGGTGACAATCTCTAGGTTCCAGAGATTAGTCATGGGCGTTATCTGGGAGTCCATTACTCAGCCTACCACATTCCTCAGTACCTCACATGCTTCTGCGACCAGTAACTGAGTGTCTCATGGTCTACTTTATTAAGGAGACCATCCTTGGCTTCTCTCCTCTTCACAAAGTTCTTCCTACATTCCACTTCACCTCTTCACCCATCCTAATGACCTTCCTAATAGCTCAAAGAAGCAGTGATCCATTGGTCAACTCTCCCCCCGTAACTTTGAATTTATAGCTTCTAGTCTTTAAGGATAACCTCAATAGAACTGTATCTTTGTTATTTGTAAAAATGACTGGAAATACAGATAAATAAGTAAAAATATGAAAGTATCTTTGAAAATCATGACAAAGTTTTATGCAGAAAATTCTATTAACCTTCCATTAACCTTCCACACCACAATAGGAAATGCTTTCCTATTTCTTTTGACATGAATTCTAATTGCTCCAAAGTAAGCTACAGAATGCCATCCATACATTTAATTTCTCCCTTGATATAATAGCTATTTTATAGTTTACAGGGGGAGAAATATGCAAATATTAATATACCTGTGGATTATTTTGATAATTAAAGCTATTATATGACAAATTTTCTTCATAAAATTAAAAAACTGAAAAGCAAACATACTAAGTAGCCCCAAACCAATCTTAGAAGTTTAACATGTTAACTTTTTTTAAAGAAAAGGATGAATTAAAAATAAAGCAGATTAAATACAGGTAAATTAAGTCTCAAATGTTAGAAAAAGTATAGTGGCAGAATCACATGTTCCATTTTGAGGTATGTGTACACTTTTCTTTCTAGAAAGCTGAACCTGCCAACAACAAAGTGTTCAGGGACAAATTTCGACCGATAGCTGCCTCCATGTAACCTGTTATTCCATTTTCACTTTCAAGAGTCAGTGTTTCCCACAGTATATATACACTGAGGCTGGTGCAGCGCATTTTAGACACAGACCTCTCCCTGTCAGAATGAAAGTCAGCGAGCTGAGGAGCAGGAAGGCGGGAAGACAGCGCATTTTAGACACAGACATCTCCCTGTCAGAGTAAAAGTCAGCGAGCCGTGGAGGAGGAAGGCGGGGAGACAGCACATCTTAGACATGGACCTCTCCCTGTCAGAGTAAAGTCAGCGAGCTGAGGAGCAGGAAGGCGGGGAGACAGCGCAGCGCCTGCTCTTCTCCCGTGAGCCTGAGTTCTAAAATTCCAACAGGCAGAGCTGGTATTCACAGGAAGAAGAATCTGCCTAGGTGTATGTCTTACCTAGCAGGTAAAGTGATCTGGTAAGTCTGGAATGAGGGTAAAAGCTTCATAAAAAATAACGGAGATGTCAATATAAAAAAATTGGGGGGGGCAGTTTTTGGAAAATTAGAAGAATTTATCTTGATTGAAGCACTGGTTACACATGTGCATACATGTGTCAAAAATAACTTTGTACACTTTAGTTCTGCACATTTCAGTGTTAACTGAAATTAATTATACTTTAATTTTTAAAAAACACTTATTTAATTAAGCCCAGAATACTACACATAAAAAGGCAAAATGAAGAGAATGAAAGATGAAAGAATTACATCTATAGAATATGAAAATACATCACTTTAACCTCTTTCTAAATCTAAAATTTTGCATTTGTAATAAGCATTTTGAAAAAATGCACTATCTATTAACAAATGTGTATAGTAATTCTAAGATGCAGTGAGTGCCTAGGTTGTGCAGGAGGCTGTGCTAGGTGTTGGAGACAGAGCCATGATACAAACACTGCCCCGTCCCCACCACTCCCAGTCCAGTCGAGCGAGGAAGTGAGGCTTTAAGCACTTGCTAGTAATGATAAATACTACAAAGGGAGTAGCGCTAGGTACAATGAGAGCAGCTGGGGCCACGGGCAGTACCAAGCATGGAGCAAGGAATGCTTACCAGAAATCTAAGCAAAGCCTCAAAGTAGGAACTCATGACAAAGAGAGGAAACATTCTGGAAACATCTCCCAACAGAACACAGGTGTGAATATTCCAAGATGAGCGAGAAGGATGAGAAAGAATCATGCACTTTAAAGTAATAATTCTAGGAACAATGTAAAAAAGAAGAGAGGGGAGCATGATGAATGTTCTATGACTAGCTACTGAGAAATCTAAGTGCTCTGGTCTTGAGTGGCAGATATGAAAATAAGAAATTACACATTCTAGAGATATATGATGTAGGAAAAAAGGGAGAAGAAACTGACAAGATTAATTCCCAGGTTCCTGTCATGATCAAATGGAATCACACTGATTATGAGCTCACTTGGAAATGCCAAGTGTGAACTCTCTCTAGACAGTGAAGGGAGCCACCAGCTGGATCAAAGAATTTCCGAGTCTGAATCTCAGAGCATGAGACTGGAGAGAGAAGGTAGGCGTCATGTGCACAAAGGCACTACAGAGAGTCAAGGGAAGTGAGCACCATGTACCAGGAGAGGGAAGCCTAAGGTGAGCCCCACGGATGGCTCTATTTTAAGGGGCAAGAAGAGAAAGAAGAGTGACTGAGAAGAAACAGAAAGGCAGAGGCATACCAAGGGAGTACTTGATCGCAGAAACTAAGCACCCAACCATGCCAGAATAATAGTACTCAAGCGTGCCAATGCTGCTGGAAAATCAAGGCAAGTGAGGATTAGCAGTGAGCTTTGTTTTCAGAGATGTGCAGACAGGAGCAAGACAGAACAGAAGAGTTGAGGTAGAAGCATGACTGAAATATACTCAAAATGAACGGTGGTAGTTTAGTCGCTAAGTCGTATCTGACTCTTGCGACCCCATGGACTTGCCTACTAGGCTCCTCTGTGCATGGGATTTCCCAGGCAAGAATACTGGAGTGGTTTGCCATTTCTTCTTCCAGAGGATCTTCCCGACTCAGGGACTGAATCTGTGTCTCCTACCTTGCAGGTAGATTCAAACCGATGAGAAAAGAGAGACAGCAAGTGTCAACACTTGCTATGAGACATTTAGCTGTGAATAGTAATGGGAGATCCTAGGTGGCAGTGGAGGGGTCCAAGAGAAAATTTAGCGGGATATTATTCTGAGAAGGCGGAGAAAGTAGAGGGAAACTTGCAGACTCAGAGGCAAGAGATAAATACAGCTTCTACCTGATGCTTTCTCTTTCCCTGAAAGGCAGATGAGATTGTTTATTAACAGCAAGGGGACCAGCAGGATAGCAGGAGGCTTGAAGAGAAATAATTGTTTCAAAGTGGTAGAATGAGCTGACTAGAGACTTCTGGGCAGTGTGGAAGGTTGGTAGAGGAAGTTCATGAAAATGGACACATAGTACAAGGTTTCCCAAATGGGATTTCTACCAGCAGAAGCCCAAGGAAGGCAAGTGGCTGGGTTTATCCAGGGCTGTTACACTACCGCATGGATTTGATGAAAAGATGAAGGAAAATATTACTACTAATTCTAACTGAACAAAATACTACAGTCCAGGCCATATGAGTGCTTCACATGAAGGGCTCCTTTAAGCCTCATGGCTACTCTACCCATGAGTACAATATTATTTTCATTTTATAAATGAAGCTAAGGAATAATAATTAGTTCCTTGATTATGATAATTAGTTCCCTGACTACAGTCACATAACAGCTAGGATTCAAAGTCTGAGATTTCTTTTGTGCCCCCACCAACAAAAAATGCAGTGTGTGTGCTGAAATAAAATAGAAATTCTAAGAAATCACAGGGTATAAAAGTATATATTATTTCAAAATACTCCTTTTATCAACAGAGCAATGGACTATAAAATCACAAGTGATTTTCTATCTCAGTGTCTGTGTTGAAACTCAAAGACTCAACAAATCTGGAACTTAAAGAAGACAGCAGTAAGCGAAGTCACTTCACATTTAAATCCTAAACATTATGATATGTTTTCACAGGCTACCTCATTTACCTCAAAATGTCCACATTAAGATAACTGTTGTGAAGAGGAAAATGAGGCTCAGAAAGGCTAAATAATCTGCTAAACCTTTTCCCAAAACCCTGAAAAATGATGTAGCCCTTTTTTGATGCTCTTGCCAATCAGTTCAGTTCAGTCACTCAGTCATGTCCCACTCTTTGTGATCCCACGGACTGTAGCACTCCAGGCCTCCCTGTCCATCACCAACCCCCAGAGCTTACTCAAACTCATGTCCATAGCATCAGTGATGCCATCCAACCACCTCATCCTCGGGCACCCCCTTCCCTTCCCACATTCAATCTTTCCCAGCATCACAAATCCTGGGGTAATAGGCCTGACTGAATTCACTCAGCAGAACAGAAAACTTTATAGTTCTTTGATCTCACTGGAAATTCTTTTCAAAGACTGCCTCATTCTACCAACTAAAGAAACTAGGATCCACTCTCACCATTACAACTAATAATCAAAAACTAAAGAAACTGAAAATAAAAATTCCAAAGCAGAGAGTAGAATCTTGGAAGAAAATCATTAAGTCCTATTCCCAGACGTAAATTCAATTCCCAACCATAAACACTTAAGAAACAAGTTATTGGGCTTGATGACTCTGCAGACCCAATAATGAAGCTTGACGAATCTTTAATAATTGTATTTTTTTTAAAAAACCTGATAGTTTTTAATCTCCTTGAAAGCTATTAAACAATCTAGCTCAAGTCAATGTTTTCCTGTTTTGATCAACAAGGTCTTTTTTTGAATGATTAAAAACAAAAAAGTTATACGTCAAAAAGGGAATACATATCTGAAGAATATATATACATATGTGTGTGTGTGTGTGTGTGTACATGTACACATATAAACACACATCCCTAGAGGAGGAAATGGCAACTCACTAGTATTCTTGCCTGGGCAATTCCATGGACAGAGGAGCCTAGGGGGCTACAGTCCATGGGGTCACAAAGGGTCAGACACGACTGAGCATACACATATACTATTGGGAGAGACAGATGGCAGCTATTAAGAGTACAGTTATTACAAAAAAAAGTTGCATTAATACAGTATCTCCTGTAACCGAAAACATAAACACATTAGGGTTAAAAATCTGCAAGAGAATATTTAGCTTTCATCTCTCATGTTGCCACTCAACTCCCCTTACTCAGGGATGGGCTTTTCAGTATTTCCCATATTGAAGCTTAAGTGCTAGATTACATCTTTTCCTTTCTAATCCTTAAGTATACGAACAACTAAGATTTTATTCATATAAGCTAAAGTTGGCCCTTATGATATAAACGGTATTAAAAAAAAGAAACGTTTTCCACACTGAGTTGCACAATCTAACTAAATGTGACAGAAAAAATGACACTGTGTTTTGAAATGCTTAACTTAAAGGAAAAACAACAAAGCTCTACTTACCATATACATTAGTATGTCTCTAATCATCACCATAGCTGTCTGATGATCATTCCAAGCTTGATTTAGCGTTTGAAGAAAGTTGTTATTCAATGAATTTAGTACATCTTCTCGCACCTATTAACAGAAGGGTTCATTACAGTTTGTTTATACACCCAATGCACACTCATATGTATACATGCACATTATCTGTTCAACAAAATAATGAAGTGAAATCTTCAATTTTAAATCAAAGAAACATGTTACAGACCAGTAGAAGTAAGCTATAATATAACCTATATACAGATAACTAACAAAACACGTTTTGTACAGTCCAGACCAGTCTCTTGACCTCCAGAATCATAAAGCAACCTCCCCTGGGCATTTCTCAACCCTCCAATGATGTAACTTGTCAGCATAAAATCCTAAAGACTTACAAAAGAACTACAAAGGTGCCACAGAACTGGTCCCAGGCTCTAGCACTCCAGTTAGACTTTCTACTACACTACCCCTCCCCCGTCTTTGAAAAATGGTCAAAAACACTGACTTTGGAGTCAAACTACCTGGGCTTGAATACCAGTTCCCTGATTAGGAGTGCAACCTGGGGTAAATTATTTCATCACCATGCTTCAGGTTCCTCATATCTGAAATAGTATCCATTTTACAGGACTGTTTTAAGGACTGAATTACCACTTGAAATACACATAAGACAGTGCCTAACACTCAGCAAACATACAATGAGCATAAAATATACTAACTTAATGCACTCCAACTACCATGAAGCTGCGTACTGCAAACGTGCTCTGCCATCTCTGCTTAGTTCACACAGCTCACTCCCCCTCCTTTTCTTCTACTCAAGTTTAACCTCCACAAAAAGGTCTTTCCTGACTATCCTATTTTAATAACAATACCTCTACTTCTTCACCCTATGCTTTATTTTTCCTCATAGTATTCGTCACTAATTACCAGTATATTACATATTTATCTGTTTACTATTGCTCTGTTGCAGCAAGGCTTTTCTCTTCTTGATGTGTACCTCCCACATCTAGAACAGTGCCTGGCATATAAAAGACCCTTTATTTCATCGCTACCCTCCAATACCATGATTCACCTCCAACAAGGTAAGTTCTTTCACCATATCTGCCTTTGCGTAAAGTTCCTTCCAGTCTGAAATACCCTTTAAAGGCAATTCTGATAAGACTTGAGGAATTTTTTCCCACAATCCGCAAGTATATTCACACCTTCTCCAGTAACAGGTTACTGACCATTACTTCTTTCTGCTATGTTATCAGTCCAATGGAAAAATTCTTTGACTAGGAAACAGAATCTAGACTCTGGTTTTAGCTTTGTCATGAAGTACTGCATCTGTCCTCTAAGTTCCTATGACACTTTGGGACGATTAATGCCAGTTTTTCAAATCCAACCAATCTGCCACGGTCCACCTCAACTCTCAGTAACTCCAGCCTAAAGAGACATTTTTTTTTTAATCTCTAAACATTCTTTACCATAGATAATCTACAGCAGTGGTTTAACTTTTTCAGGCTGGGAAGAATCTGAAGTCACAGTGCTTTCTGACACCTAAAACCCAAATTATAAACACGTGTAAATAAACATGTGTATTAGAACTAGAATAAAGTGATTTTAAGTGCCAAAGATTTAAAACACACACACACACACACAATTCTCAACACATGGGAGAGAAAGCAGAAGCTAAGAAAACTGTAATTTATGTTTTCTTACATGTAGAAGAAAAATAGTGGGAGATTTTACTGGTGGGACAATTAATCTATTCTACCAAACATCCAGTATGAAAACCACTAGTCTATACCACATAATTAAAAATTTTATTATATACTCTTGTTCACAAGACTCAGCTACTTGACTTTAAATATATCACCAAGAGATTACTCCATAAATATGTTGACAATATTAAAAGTGATAAACATCCGTATCAGTTGACAGTACTATGTTAAACACTTTCATGCAAAGTGGTAAAACATTATATTTCAAGTAATTAAGTCAACCACACATCATATGCAAGCTCCCATATGCTAAACAAAAAACCCCAGGCAAGCTGAAAATGTGCCTATTTACAAAATTCTTCATCAAGCTTCATATTCACTGACCCTCTAAACTCTGAGCAGCAATTAAATTAAAATCATGATAATACTAGAGAAACAGTATTATACATTCTAAACACCAGAAAATCTAGAAATTAATCATTTGAAAGGATTTAAGTGAAAATATTCCCTTTGTTATAAAAGCAAGTTATATGTTAACTCTGTTTATAAAGTCATTCTGATTTAAGAATGCAAAAATGTGCTTGGTATATTTGCTGAATAAATGAAAAATTTACCTATTAAATTTAAAAGTTATAAAATAAGGCATATTTTCTGTAACCACTAATTATATTCTAAAAATATATCAGCAAGTATAAGATACTGCCTTTCAACAAAATTAAAATGCAACCAACTAACACAGTGTTATAAATGATAACACTGCTTTATTTGCATTATACTTCAAAAAATTATCCTGACAGATCAGTAATAGTGAATTCTACTCAGCAGAAAGGAAGTTGCTATTAAGAGTTAATTTTGTTGTATTTATTTTTGAATGATCACACACAGATATGACTAAAAGATGAAAGATAAATGCTCTTAAATATACTTGCTGCAATCATCTCTTATTCAGATCACTCTGAGCAAGAAATTGTTCCTTTAAAACTGTTTCAGAAAGTATCTTTGTACTCATATATGAAAAGTGAAAGATTATTTGTCCAAACATACAATAAAATGGTAAGAATGAGATGAAAATTTAATGTTTATGAAGATCAAAACAGGCTTTTTCAAGACTAAGCTGGCATATAAAGCAAAACACACATAAAATGACAAAACATTTAACCTTTATCTTACAAATTATTAACATAACAATACAGAAAGTTTGAAACAGAAAGTGGGGGATATGTAACACTATTAATCTTACACCCTACCAAAACCATAATTAGTTTCTGCACTAGCAAAGGCAAAGGGGAAAAAGGACCCTGAGATAAAGGTGGTATCAGAACCAAAGGGTCCTGCCAATCATATTGTGACCAGATCCATTATTTTAAAAATCTATATGAACATTATGCAGATGAAGAGCTGGAATGTGAAGAATGAGACGATGAAGAACAAGTTTAACAAGATCATGGAAGCTGAGAGCAGGATGATGTACCAGCTGTGACAAGAGGCTAAAGCAGTAGCTGAAAACTGATGACTATGCAAAGTATCTAGCCTTGCAAAGGATAAAGCAAGACACAGTAATTTAAAACAATAGATCATAAACCTGGCAAAGAGACAGAATCCTACAGAGACTAAGAGATTTCAATCAAGAGAATAAGAAGACCAGACAGACTGGAAGAAAATATTTAGGAAAGATACATACACCTGATTCAATTCAATTCAGTCGCTCAGTCAAGTCCAACTCTTTGAGACCCATGAACTGCAGCACGCTAGGCCTTCTTGTCCATCACCAACTCCTGGAGTCCACCCAAACCCATGTCCATTGAGTCGGTGATGCCATCTAACCATCTCATCCTCTGTCATCCCCTTCTCCTCCCTCCTTCAATCTTTCCCAGCATCAGGGTCTGTTTCAATGAGTCAGTTATTCGCATCAGGTGGCCAAAATATTGGAGTTTCAGCTTCAGCATCAGTCCTTCCAAAGAAGACCCAGGACTGATCTCCTTTAGGATGGACTGGTTGGATCTCCTTGCAGTTCAAGGCACTCTCAAAAGTCTTCTCCAGCACCACAGTTCAAAAACATCAATTCTTCTGCGCTCAGCTTTCTTTATAGTCCAACTTTCACATCCATACACGACCACTGGAAAAACCATAGCCTTGACTAGACGGACCTTTGTTGGCAAAGTAATGTCTCTGCTTTTTAATACGCTGTCTAGGTTGGTCCTAACTTTCCTTCCAAGGAGTAAGCAATACACTTGATAAAGGACTGTTAATCAAAATACACAAAGAATTTCTAAAACTCGGCAGTAAGAAAATAATTCAACTTTTAAAACTGGCAAGACCTGGACACCTCACCAAAAAGATACTCAGATAGCAAATAGGCATTTAAGAAGATGTTCAATGTCTGAATTAAAACAATGGGATGCCACCACACATCTATTAGAATGGCCAAAATCCCAAACAAGGACAACACCAAATTTGGTGAGGATGCAGAGCAATAGGAACGAATGCTCAATCACTGCTGGGAGGGACACAAAATGATACAGCCACTTGGGAAGACAGTGGCAGTTTCTTACAAAACTAGACATACTCTTACTATGTGATCCAGAAAATTATGCTTCCCAGAGTAAATACCGAAGGAGTTGACAACATATGTCGACATAAAATCCCCCACACTAATGTTTATAGAAGCTTTACCTGTCACTGCCAAAACCCGGAAGCAAGGAAGATGCCGTTCAGTAGGTGAATAAATAAAACTGTGGTACATCCAGACAATGGAATATCACTCAGCACTAGAAAGAAATGTGCAATCAAGCCCATGGAAAAAAAAAAAAAAAGATGCAGAAGAACCTTAAATACATACTACAACATGAAAGAAGTCAATCTGAAAAGGTTACGTACGATATGATTCCAATCACATGACATTCTGGAAAAGGCATAACTTTAAGAGACTGTAGAAAAGATCAGTGGTTGCCAGGGCTTAGAGTGAAAAGAAAAATGAATATGCAGAGTACAGAAGATTTTTAGGGCAGTGAAAACATTCTGTATGCTATTGTAATGGTATTTCATTAAACAGTTGCCAAGACGCATAGAATAAACACCCCCAAGAATAAACATCATGTAAATGATGGACTGTGGGTGATAATGATAAGCCAGTGTTCCAAGTTCAATACTGTAACAACTGCACCACTCTGGCAGGGATGCTTGTGGTGGGGGAGACTGTACATGTGTCAGTGGGCATATAGAAATCTCTATACCTTTTGCTCAATTTTGCTGTGAATCAAAAACTGCTTTAAAAAAGAGAGCCTATCTTAAAAAGCTTCTCTGGTAGCTCAGATGGTAAAGAATCTACCTGCAATGCAGGAGAACTGGGTCAGGAGTATCCCCTTAAGAAGGAAACAGCAACCCGCTCCAACATTCTTGTCTGGAGAACTCCATGCACAGAAGAGCCTGGCTGGCCACAGTTTCATGGGGCCGCACAGTTGAACACAACCGAGTGACTAACACACACACACAAAGTCGGGGGCCCACACAGGATCTAAGAGAAAGAGAATCTTGGGTATTCTTGTTTTTAAAGAGCTACCCAGGTGATTCTGATATAACAGCCAGGATTAGGGGCCTTTTAACTTTAAGAGCTAAACCAGCCATTTTTGTTCCTTCCCTTTGCAAAAGTTCCTCAATATGAATGTTTCTAATAATAATAATAATAATCATACTATATGTGGTTCTAAGTTCTGATTTTCTTAGGCCATTGTTAACATTCAACATCAACCTTTACTTTAAGAGACAAATTTCTTGCTGTATCATTTCACTTCCGAAACACCACAATAATTCAAAGAAAAAGGGTATAGCAGAATGAAATGTAAGAAAAAAAATGTCATCTGAGATTTAAACACTTTTCAACCTAACACCAAAAGCATGAGGTATAAAAGAAAAAAAAATGATAAAATGAGCTCCATCAAAACTGAAATTTTTTGTTCTGCAAGTATTCTTAAAAGAATAAAAAGACAAACTATTGACAGGGAGAAAGTATCAAATGACTTGTACCAAGAATTAAAAAAAAAAAAACCCAAACTCTTACAACTCAATAAAGAAAGCAAACAATTTTTAAATGGGAAAAAGACTTGAACAGACACTCAACCAAGTAAGATATAAAAAGGCAATGTGGCACATGAAAAGATGTTCATCAACATGAGGTAGGAAGGAAAGGCAAATTAAAAGCATGATGAGATACCACTCACTACCCACATACATCAGAATGGCTACAATACTGACAGTACCAAGTGCTGGCAAAGATTCTGAACAGCTAAAACTTTCATACATTGCTAGCAGCAATACAAAATGGCACAATCCCACCAGCAAACAGTCTAGCAGTAACTTATGAAGTTAAATATACAATTACCATATGACCCAGCAATCCCACACCTAGGAATTTATCCTAGAGAAAGGAAAACCTGTATCCACACAAAAACTTGCAGAAAAATGTTCACAGCAACTCTGTTCACAACCAGAAGAAACTATACAACCCAAATGTCTTGCAATAAATAAATAGGTAAATGGATAAGCAAACTGATACACTGATAACAAGAGAATATCATCCGGCAACAACAAGGAACAAACTATTGATATACACAACAGACTGGCTCAATTGCAAAATAATTATGTGAATGACAGAAGTTAGTCTCAAAGGCTACAAACTGTATGATTCCATTTATACAACATTATTGACAAAACAAAACTACACTGACAGATCAGTGGTTGCCAAGTATTAAGGGTGGAAGAAGGATGTGACTACAAAGGAAAACCAGAAATGTTGGGGGGGCTGAAGGATATTCCATACTGACTGTGACAGCAATTATACAAACCTATACATGGGTTAAAATTCACAGAATCGTACATGAAATTAAAAGGATAATTTTATTGTATATTTATTTTTTAAAACTTGCAACATTTATGTTCTCAAATTGGGTCCCGTTTCATTATTGTATTATTAACATAAGCTATGATGCCACAGAATGCTCAAACTACCACACAATTGCACTCATCTCACATGCTAGCAAAGTAATGCTCAAAATTCTCCAAGCCAGGCTTCAGCAATACGTGAACCGTGAACTTCCTGATGTTCAAGCTGGTTTTAGAAAAGGCAGAGGAATCAGAGATCAAATTGCCAACACCCGCCGGATCATCAAAAAAGCAAGAGAGTTCCAGAAAAACATCTATTTCTGCTTTAGTGACTATGCCAAAGCCTTTGACTGTGTGGATCACAATAAACTGTGGAAAATTCTGAAAGAGATGGAATACCAGACCACCTGACCTGCCTCTTGAGAAACTTACATGAAGGTCAGGAAACAACATTTAGAACTGGACATGGAACAGACTGGTTCCAAATAGGAAAAGGAGTACATCAAGGCTGTATACTGTCACCCTGCTTATTTAACTTATATGCATAGTACATCATGAGAAACACTGGGCTGGAGGAAGCACAAGCTGGAATCAAGATGGCCGGGAGAAATATCAATCACCTCAGATATGCAGATGACACCACCCTTATGGCAGAAAGTGAAGAGGAAGTCAAAAGCCTCTTGATGAAAGTGAAAGTAGAGAGTGAAAAAGTTGGCTTAAAGCTCAACATTCAGAAAACAAAGATCATGGCATCTGGTCCCATCATTTTATGGGAAATAGATGGGCAAACAGTGGAAACAGTGTCAGACTTTATTTTTGGGGGCTCCAAAATCACTGCAGATGGTGACTGCAGCCATGAAATTAAAAGACGCTTACTCCTTGGAAGAAAAGTTATGATCAATCTAGATAGCATATTCAAAAGCAGAGACATTACTTTGCCAACAAACGTCCGTCTAGTCAAGGCTATGGTTTTTCCAGTGGTCATGTTATGGATGTGAGAGTTGGACTGTGAAGAAAGCTGAGTGCCAAAGAATTGATGCTTTTGAACTGTGGTGTTGGAGAAGACTCTTCAGAGTCCCTTGGACTGCAAGGAGATCCAACCAGTCCATCCTAAAGGAGATCAGTCCTGGGTGTTTTTTGGAAGGAATGATGCTAAAGCTGAAACTCCAGTACTCTGGCCACCTCATGTGAAAAGTTGACTCATTGGAAAAGACCCTGATGCTGGGAGGGACCGGGGGCAGGAGGAGAGGGGATGACAGAGGATGAGATGGCTGGATGGCATCACCAACTCGATTGACGTGATTTGAGTGAACTCCAGGAGTTGGTGATGGACAGGGAGGCCTGGCGTGCTGTGATTCATGGGGTCACAAAGAATCAGACACGACTGAGCAAATGAACTGAACTGATGATGCCACAATCATTATTCATAAAAGCAACCTGAATGCCAAACAATGAAGAATCATTATTTTGAGTACACCAAACTTTACAGAGGCCTCTTCAATAATTCAAATGGACATACTACATCCTCCATTTCTGTGAACAGAGCTTTCCCAGTCCTTTTCATTACACCCTCAGTGAAGATTAAAGTGGATTAGTAAATCAAAACAAAGCCTTTATTTTTCAATGCCATAATAATGTAAGTTCACTGTGTTCAATGATAAACTGACATCCAAGTTGTAAGAAATACATTCTCAAATCAATCAGATTACTGGCGAAGGTATGAAAGTGGAAACGGTAATGACAGGAGAGGGCAGCAGGTAGGAGCATGAGTGGGAGCTGAAAGGACTGACAAGCAGGCTGCCCTTGGGCCAGCAGCTCATGGCTAGAGAGTTATAGTCTACACATAAACTTCCCACTCTGTAACACACACACACACACACACACACACATATTTATTCTTCATCATTAATTAAAACCTTTTCACCCTCTAAGGTTTAAATGCCTGGAGCAAATCCCAGCAAGCCAATCCTAATACCTAGGTAACACCAAGAAATTTTATCAACTAAAAGTAGTAATTAAGATTTTAATTCTCAACTTTACTGAAACAAGAACTAAGCCATATAATTAATGATGATATGGACTACTGAAAAGGACTTTCTGCTTTAAAAAATCTTCAAACTCGGGACAAAACTTAATTCCAATAGAGATAAACCTCTGAAAAATACAGACATTTGTATTTGGCATTATTTTCCACGGAAATATATACCATGTATTAAAAACATCAAAAGGTACATGAATAATATGGTGCATATGCTAAAAAAAAAAAAGAGAGAGAAAACATTTAAGGGTACCATGGAAACACTATCATGTTAAGAGGTGTGACTTCTTAGAAATCTATAGCATTTCAGTGTTCACTCAGGAGCTAAACAATCAAATTTGTATTTGCAGTTACCGAGGGCAATTACAAAGACTTTGAACAAGTTACTTAACCTATACATTCTGTAGTTTCTCTTCCTGGAATATGACAGGTTGATCAGATCAATGGCACTCATGCAATGCCTTAGAACCATTTCAGGGTGGGCTCTTTCCCCTAATTAATATGATTTATACCAGTTTTGTGTGATTTTAAAAGCAGGGTTTTCCACTGTTTTAAAAATACAGGCATACCTTGAAGATACCATGGTTCTGATTCCAAACCATTGCAACAAACCAAGCACTGCAACAAATCAAGTCACAAAGATTTTTTTTGTTAAAGCGAGTCTCACGAATTTTTTGGTTTCCTAGTGCATATAAAATTTACGTTTACATTACACAGTAGGCTATTAAGTGGGCAATAGTATTACGTCTAAACAGTGCATAGAGCAGGCGTGAAGAGATAGCCCACATCCAAGGTACGAGAAACCCAAGTAAGATAGTAGGTGTTGCAAGAGGGTATCAAAGGGCAGACACACTGAAACCACACTCTCGGAAAACCAGTCAATCTGATCACACTCACCACAGCCTTGTCTAACTCAATGAAACTAAGCCATGCCCGTGGGGCAACCCAAGACGGGCAGGTCATGGTGGAGAGGTCTGACAGAATGTGGTCCACTGGAGAAGGAAATGGCAAACCACTTCAGTATTCTTGCCTTGAGAACCCCATGAATAGTATGAAAAGGCAAATGATAGGATACTGAAAGAGGAACTCCCCAGGTCAGTAGGTGCCCAATATGCTACTGGACATCAGTGGAGGAGTAACTCCAGAAAGAATCAAGGGATGAAGCCAAAGCAAAAACAATACCCAGCTGTGTATGTGACCGGTGATAGAAGCAAGGTCCGATGCTATAAAGAGCAATATTGCATAGGAACCTGGAATGTTACGACCATGAATCAAGGCAAATTGGAAGTGGTCAAAAGGAGATGGCAAGAGTGAATGCCAACATTCTAGGAATCAGCAAACTAAAATGGACTGGAATGGGTGAATTTAACTCAGACGACCCTTATATCTACTACTGTGGGCAGGAATCCCTTAGAAGAAATGGAGTAGCCATAACGGTCAACAAAGAGAGTCTGAAATGCAATACCTGGATGCAATCTCAAAAACGACAGAATGATCTCTGTTCGTTTCCAAGGCAAACTATTCAATATCACAGTTATCTAAGTCTATGCCCCAACCAGTAATGCTGAAGAAGTTGAAGTTGAACGGTTCTATGAAGACCTACAAGACTTTCTAGAACTAACACCAGAAAAAGATGTTCTTTTCATTATAGGGGACTGGAATGTAAAAGTAGGAAGCCAAGAAACACCTGCAGTTACAGGCAAATTTGGCCTTGGAGTGCGGAATGAAGCAGGGCAAAGGCTAATATAGTTTTGCCAAGAAAACGCACGGGTCATAGTAAACACCCTCTTCCAACAACACAAGAGAAGACTACACATGGACATCACCAGATGGTCAACACCAAAATCAGACTGATTATATTCTTTGCAGCCACAGATGGAGAAGCTCTATACAGTCAGCAAAAACAAGACCGGGAGCTGACTGTGACTCAGATCATGAGCTCCTTACTGCCAAATTCAGACTTAAATTGAAGAAAGTGGGGAAAATCACTAAACGATTCAGGTACAACCTAAATCAAATTTCTTATGATTATACAGTGGAAGTGAAAAACAGATTTAAGGGACTAGATCTGATAGATAAGAGTGCCTGTTGAACTATGGACGGAGGTTCGTGACATTCTACAGGAGACAGGGATCAAGACCAAGCAAAATGGCTGTTTGGGGAGGCCTTACAAATAGCTGTGAGAAGAAGAGAAGTGAAAAGCAAAGGAGAAAAGGAAAGATACAAAGATCTGAATGCAGAGTTCCAAAGAATAGCAAGAGGAGATAAGAAAGCCCTTCTCAGTGATCAATGCAAAGAAATAGAGGAAAACAACAGAATGGGAAAGACTAGAGATCTCTTCAAGAAAATTAGAGATACCAAGGGAACATTTCATGCAAAGATGGGCTCGATAAAGGACAGAAATGGTCTGGACCTAACAGAAGCAGAAGATATTAAGAAGAGGTGGCAAGAATACACAGAAGAACTGTACAAAAACATCTTCATGACCCGGATAATCACGATGGTATCATCACTCACCTAGAGCCAGACATCCTGGAATGTGAAGTCAAGTGGGCCTTAGAAAGCAGAGGTGAGGGAATTCCCGTTGAGCTATTTCAAATCCTGAAAGATGATGCTGTAAAAGTGCTGTACTCAATATGGCAGCAAATGTGGAAAACTCAGCAGTGGCCATAGGACTGGAAAAGGTCAGTTTTCATTTCAATCCCTAAGAAAGGCAATGCCAAAGAATGCTCAGACTACTGCACAAGTGCACTCATCTCACATGCTAGTAAAGTAATGCTCAAAATTCTCCAAGCCAGGCTTCAGCAGTATGTGAACTGTGTACTTCCAGATGTTCAAGCTGGTTTTAGAAAAGGCAGAGGAACCAGAGATCAAATTGCCAACATCTGCCAGATCAACGAAAAAGCAAGAGAGTTCCAGAAAAACATTTCTGCTTTATTGACTATGCCAAAGCCTTTGACTGTGTGGATCACAATAAACTGTGGAAAATTCTGAAAGAGATGGAATACCAGACCACCTGACCTGCCTTTTGAGAAACCTACATGCAGGTCAGGAAGCAACAGTTAGAACTGGACATGGAACAACAGGCTGGTTCCAAATAGGAAAAGGAGTACATCCAGGCTGTATATTGTCATCCTGCTTATTTAACTTATATGCAGAGCACATCATGAAAAACACTGGGCTGGAGGAAGCACAAGCTGGAATCAAGATTGCCAGGAGAAATATCAATCATCTCAGATATGCAGATGACACCACCCTTATGGCAGAAAGTGAAGAGGAACTCAAAAGCCTCTTGATGAAAGTGAAAGAGAAGAGTGAAAGACTTGGCTTAAAGCTCAACATTCAGAAAACGAAGATCATGGTATCTGGTCCCATCACCTCATAGGAAATAGATGGGCCAACAGTGGAAACAGTGTCAGACTTTATATTTTTGGGCTCCAAAATCACTGCAGATGGTGACTGCAGCCATGACATTAAAAGACGCTTACTACCTAGATAGCATATTCAAAAGCAGAGACATTACTTTGCCAACTAAGGTCCATCTTGTCAAGGCTATGGTTTTTCCAGTGGTTATGTTATGGATGTGAGAGTTGGACTGTGAAGAAAGCTGACCGCTGAAGAATTGATGCTTTTGAACTGTGGTGTTAAGAGAAGACTCTTGAGAGTCCCTTGGACTGCAAGGAGATCCAACCAGTCCATTCTGAAGGAGATCAGCCCTTGGTGTTCTTTGGAAGGAATGATGCTAAAGCTGAAACTCCAGTACTTTGGCCACCTCATGTGAAGAGTTGACTCATTGGAAAAGACTCTGATGCTGGGAGGGACTGGGGGCAGGAGGAGAAGGGGACGACAGAGGATGAGATGGCTGGATGGCATGACCGACTTGATGGACATGATTTGAGTGAACTCCAGGAGTTGGTGATAGACAAGGAGGCCTGGCATGCTGCGATTCATGGGGTCGCAAAGAGTCAGACATGACTCAGCGACTGAACTGATCTTAATTTAAAAATATTTTGTAGCAAATAAAAGCTAACCATCATCTGAGTCATCAAGGTGTTATAATCTTGTTGCTGGTGAAGATCTTGCCAAGGTGTTGATGGCTGCTGACTGATCAGGGGTGGCTGGTGAATGCTGGGATGGCTTTGGCAATTTCTTCAAATAAGATGACAATGAAGTGTGTCACATGAATAGTCTTCAAGAATGATTTCTCTGTAGCATGCAACACTGTTTCACAGCATTTTACGAACAGTAAGAAGTGGAGTCAGTCCTTTCAAACCTGCTTCATCAACTAAGTTAATGTAACAAACCTTTTGTCATGTCAACAGCCTTGACAGTATCTGTACCAGAAGTACATTTCATCTTGCTTCCCTTGTAGCTCAGACTGTAAAGAATCTGCCTGTGATTCCGGTGATGCAGGAGATGTGGGTTCAACCCCTGGGTCGGGAAGATTCCCCTGGAGAAGGAATGACAACCCACTCCAGCATTCTTGCCTGGAGAACGCCATGGACAAAGCAGCCTGGTAGGTTACAGTCTTTGGGGTCACAAAGAGTTGGACACAACTGAACGACTAACACATTTTAAGGTTCCAATTGTAATTCTAGTTTTTTCTGCTATTTGCACATCTGAAGTTACTTATTCTACACTGTGAGCCCTTCAAAGTAATCCAAGGAGTTAACTTCTTCCAAACTTGTGTCCATATGGTATTTTGACCTCTTCCCACCTATCAGGAATGTTCATCAGAAACCCGCTGAAGACGGTTGCCATAAACCCTTAATTTGTAAAAAATGCATTTATCTGCTAGATGTAGTAAAGCAAAAGCACAATAAAACAAGGTGTGCCTGAGACTGACAAGAGTCACTGGATACTCGCTACGTACCTTTTTCTTGGCTCTAAATTCCAAAACATACTGCTTGTTTCACCTGATGAAACCAAGTATTTACAAAAATAGGCAACATTTACCATGATCAAAAATAGCATTGAAGTTCTCACAGCATTTGAATTTTTCAGAGCCCTGCATATATAATCTGGGAACTTATCATTTTACAAATTTTACCAGTTATATAAATCCTATTTTTCCAAAAAATGGGCTACCCTGGTGGCTCAATAGGTGAAGAATTCACCTGCAATGCGGGAGTCACAGGATATGCAGGTTCGATCCCTGGGTCAAGGATATTCCCTGGAGAAGGAAATGGAAACCCACTCCAGTATTCTTGCCTGGAGAATTCCATAGACAAAGGAGCCTGGTGGGCTACAGTCCAAAGGGTCACAGTCAGACACAGCTAAGCAGGCAGGCAGGGATTTCCTAAAAATGTCATTAAAAAATAATTCCTGAAGATCTCAAAATATGAAGTGATGTGATATAAACCTATCAATAAACGTGGCTTAATATATAAGTGAATTTCAACAGAAGCCAAGCCATGAAGTGTAGAAGATATCGCTCCTAATCTGACGCATCCTTTGAAAAACGCTTCACAGCTCTTCCCCTTATGCAAAGATTCTTGATTTAAAAGATTACATGATAAATAAAGGCAGCACAGGAATACAGATGCTAAAAACCCCATCTGCCTGATTCAAATCATAGAGCCAATGTTAGGTAGATGTGTGACCCCGAGCGACTTCATTTGTGTGGAAATGATAGTGTGTGTCAGTCGCTCAGTCATGTTTGACTCTTTGTGACCCCATGGACTGCAGCCAGCCAGGCTCCTCTGTCCATGGGATTCTCCAGGCCAGAATACTCGAATAGATACCTGTTCCCTTCTGCATAAGATCCTTCCAAACCAAGAATCAAACCCAGGTCTCCCGCACTGCAGGCGGATTCTTTACTGAGCCACCAGGGAAGCCTAAGAATACTGCAGTGGATAGGCCATCCCTTCTCCAGTGGATCTTCCCAACCCAGCAATCGAACTGGGGTTTCCTGCATTGCAGGTTGATCCTTTACCAACTGAACTACCAGGGAAACCTTCATTTGTTTATCAGTTTTTATAAAATAGCCCTTACTTCAAGGAGTTATTTTGTGGATAAAATGAGCCAACATGCATAAAATACTTAGAACAGTGCCCAGCCCACATTAAATGCCACATAAGCATTTGCTTCCATTAAAATATTACTTGTCACATTATTTATAACATTATTTGAATCTTGCTACTGAGAATGTCGTCTGCACAGAGTAGAATTATGGTCAATATCCTCATCATCACAGTCATCATCTGTAAGCTTGACCCACTGAATCATAATCTGCATTTTAACAACATGCTCAGAAAATTTTCTGAAACAACACACACATACATATATATTCACATATTTTATACACTACTGATTCTCAACTCTCAATTTCCACTTGATTACTGCTTTCCTTCCTTTCTTTTCAAGAACAAAATCTCTCCATAACTAGAAAGAATTACTTTACTTCATATTTTGAGGAGTTCATAATGCAGCCAACCTCCATTAAATCTGATGAATAGATGTAGCTAATTCATAATATATAACAACCTTAAGACTTTTGTATTTCAAAGCAAACTTCTACTAAAGGTTGCTGTTGTTTAGTCGACCAATCGTGTCCAACTCTTTGCAAACCCATAGTCTGCAGTATGCCAGGCCTCCCTGTCCCTCAGCATCTCCCAGAGTTTGCCCAAGTTCATGTCCATTGCATCGGTGATGCCTTCCAGCCATCTCATCCTCTGATGCCCTCTTCTCCTGCCCTCAATCTTTTCCAGCATCAGGGACTTTTCCAGTGAACCGGCTGCTTGCATCAGATGACCAAAATAGTGGAGCTTCAGTTTTAGTGTCAGTTCTTTCAACAAGTATTCAGGGCTGATTTTCCTTAAGAGTGACTGGTTTGATCTTGCTGTCCAAGGCACTTTCCAGGAGTCTTCTCCAGCACCACAGTTCAAAGGCATCAATTCTTTGGCATTCTGTCTTCTTTACAGTCCAGCTCTCACAATCACATGTTACCACTGGGAAGACCATAGCCTTGAGGATATGGACTCTGGCAGCAGAGTAATGTCTCTGCTTTTCAATACACTGTCTAGTAGGTTTATCCTACTAAAGATTAGGAGAATTAATTTTAACTTTTGTAGATACTTTAAACTGTCTAAGAATTCACTAATGACAGATTCCTGACTGGAATAAAATTCACTGCCTTTTTGATATTTTCTAGATTCACAGTACTGTTCTCATTATTTTCACTTATTTTTAGAATAAAGGTTGGCCACCTTTATAAGAGGATTCATACCAGTATCATCAAAACTAAAAGACAGCCATTTCAGGGAAACGTTTTTTGTGACCACTGTCAAAAGATTCTTCTGTAAGTTTATTAAGTATACATAGTTTATTAACGTAAGTTTAAAAATTTCACAAAGTGTCCAAAATGAAGGTCTTAATTTAAATGGATACATAAAATTTTTTCCCTGAGCTGACAATTCTAATATTTAAAGATTAGTTTCAACAAGCAAGCAGGGTGTTAGGCACCATGGGGAATATAAAATGCACTCACTTAACAATCTCTACAGAGGAGGGTAGAAGGGAGGAGCCTAATATTAGCATCCATATGACCTCAACACAAAGTAGAATTCAATGAACAGTATTAAAGAAGTCAAAGCAGGGGCACATGATGCCTATTAGGACAACAGGTTTTCATAGTTCCATAAAGAAAATTTGCTACATGTTAAAGATTTTAAAAAACACCTAAATTTTGGATTAAAAAAAAATACATTCTTACTTTAAAAACATTTTTCTTAAAAACTTTAAAAAAATAACACAACTTGGAAAACCAGGATTTAAGGATGAAGTCACGCCCTGAAAAATGGTAGCTTTTTACCCAATGGATGGAAAGGAGAACCAAGAACAAAGCAGTATACCACAGAAGGACAATACGATTATCATCTGTCAAGTACTTCATTCCCAATGGTTCCCCCCCCCCAATGTTTAAGAAATACATTAAATACATTAAAAGCACCAGTACATTACAGCATTAATGCCATAGTTGAACTCTGAACAACAGGGACACTGACAAAATAGTAAAACATATACAAAGTATGGCAATACAGCAACTACTCTCTCCCGGGTATCATGAAGAGAAAAAACACAGTTCTACAAGATCACACAATGTAGAGTTCCCAGCAAACTGACAGACTCCAGACTCAAGAAATCAAAGGTAGTCAGCCCCAAAACTAAACTGCACTTTAAAATGGTGAAACACTGCTTTATAGTAGTTAGGATTCAGTAATGACCTTCGGTAGGAAGAAGTATTACTTCATATACAGAAGACAAAACAGATGTCGGCAGTTCACAGATATAAACCATAATGGCTTCCATTTGATTCTATTTCTATTTGTTCTTAGAGATTCATTTCAATAGACAATTATTGATGCCAACTATATGGAGAGCCGGAGAAGGCAATGGCACCCCTCTTCAGTACTCTTGAATGGAAAATCCCATGGACGGAGGAGCCTGGTGGGCTGCAGTCCATGCGGTTGCTAAGAGTCGGACACAACTGAGCAACTTCACTTTGACTTTTCACCTTCATGCACTGGAGAAGGAAATGGTAACCCACTCCAGTGTTCTTGCCTGGAGAATCAAATCCCAGGGACGGGGGAGCCTGGTGGGCTGCCGTCTATGGGGGTCTCACAGAGTCGGACACGACTGAAGCGACTTAGCAGCATGTGGAGAGCAGAAGACACAAAGATGAATGAAACAAGCCCTAGGTTAATAGATATTAAAAGAACATCACTAGAAAATATAATCAAGACTATGAGCACTGCTCTCACAGAGCTTATAGTCTACTCCACAATTCAAGCAGGAATAGCTGGTGTTTAACATGGGTGCACTTACTAAACTACACTCTAAACTCGGCTCTACCCCAGCATTTCTCTTTCAATCCTTTTACAGTAGAAACTACTCAATTTCCTACCCCCCTCATGTTCTGACTGCTATCTTTCTGACCCTCCATTAATCCCTCCTCCTCACCCTATCCCTATCACTAATAATCTCTTTGGGGATCATCCTATTTATATTCAAGTCATTCTTTCCAATCCTATTCCTTAAGGGTTTGTACACCTAGCTGAGAGCCTTCCTCTTCTTTCTGACTGTCAGTGTCACTCTAAGCGACTCTAACATTCAGTGGGTTCTTAGTTTCTTCCAACAACTTTAAATTTTAAAAAAGGACAAGAGGGCACGAGAATGAAAGATAAGTAGCAATGAATGACTGAAAATGGAACTTCTATTTAAACCTTTTACTTCATCTTTTCCACTTCAGGCTTTTTGAAGATTAAAACCCAATAGCTCCTAGCACCCACAGAGTAAAAGTCAAATCCCCTACAAAGTTAGGCCAGCTAACTTTACCATTCTCATTTCCTACAAATCCAAGTGAAGTCCTTTATGTTCCCTTTAAACTTATACTGGTCCACCATACTATGCACCTACCTACCTACCTTTTTATTTATTCATGCCATTTCCCTTACTGAGATTATCTTTTGCCTATGTTTAACATGATGAATCTTCTATAATACTTTAAGGCTCATCAAACATGACCTCCTCTTTCTACTTTGCCCTGAATTCTTCAGGCAAAATAATTCCCCTTCAAATCTGACTACCTCACTAAAACTGGGAGGTGAGGTTTCCTGCTGATAGGCACTGTATCTTAATTCTTTTCTGGTGGGTAAGACACAGGAGAGACTCAGTATCTGTGGGACCTCTGAACTGAATCTGTCTTTGCTAATGAAAATCTTATTGCCTAGTGTTTCTATCAATGTCCTTTTTAATTCACTGCAATCACTATATTTACGATATATTTTGTACATACAATGCTATTTAAAAGGTGCCTCTACATCCATTTATATTTACCTAGAAAGAAAAGAAAAGCACTAATAAGAACTTTATTATAAAAGCTAAGTCTACTTAAGTAAGTGGCCTACAAAACAGTCTAGAGCTTACCATAAAATTACCAACTTCATTCCCTCAGACAATTAGTACCACTATATAAACATTTAAATTTACCTATGAATAAACATAGTATTTAAAACTCCAGTTCTTCCCATTCTCCCTCTAAAGATGAGGAGAAACATTAATAAACTGAGCAAGTAGTTTACACAGAAACATCATTTTCAGCAAAGGTGACCCTACATACAAAATAAAAACAGTAGCATGTTATTCTACAAAGAGAATTTATACACACACACACACACACAATCAACAAGTCACTTAAAAATTGAAATTATTCTTCTTCAAAGCATCATTTTTCCTACCTGAAAAACAGAGTGCTTAGAACTGATCAGGATTACAAGGCACAGATTCAAGTATGTAAGTCTCTAACTTAAGTTTCAGAAAGATGGAGATCTTTGATTTAACACAAACGCATAGCCCAGTGCCTGCCATTAACAGATCCTCAATAAGCAGTTTTCTGAATGAATGAAAAGTGAAGAGGATGAAGCTCCTCTTACTCTGTCTTCCTCACACTGATGCCATCAAAGTAAGACATTATTTGAAGAACAAGATAGAAGGACTTTGAAAACCACTGGAATAAATATTCCTTTTACCAATAATAAACTTTCTAGTAGAGTTGAAAAGTCAACATCTTTTCTGTTCAGCTATTTTCCTAAAAGAACAAACTTTTACAGTACAGAAATTAGCTTTTATAAACTCACTTATGAGACTATCTTATTATTACTATAGAGTAGAAATTTGGGGGAAAAGGAGGGAAATTAACCTTAAGGCAAATCTAAGCAACTTGTTAATCATAACAAGATTAGGATAATAAAGTTCTTTCTATATTAAAACCAAAGAGTTTCTCCTGACCTTAAGAAACAATTAAAAATGGGAAAACTTCTATTCTAAACATGTATTATGGCACATGAAAGGACAACAGTAAACTCAAAAACTATCATTTTCCTAAGTAACCCAAAATTATCAAGGTACATAATCATCATATAAATTTAATGCTCATTCAAGCTAACAAAACTAATCCCAATCATTTTATACATTAATAATCTTAAGTCCAGAAAAATCTAGTAACTTGGTTCAATATTTAGTGGTAGAATCAGGCCTAATGCCTCATTCTCCCTACTTTCTATCCAGTACTTTTTTTCACTGCATCTACTTCTAAATTATTCATTATTAAACTCTTATTATTATATCTATTATTATTTATTATTATGGAGTTCTTAGCAGTGTATAGAAGAAAAGCTAAGTCCTCTATACAGACTTTCTATGAAATCTGAATCTCAAATAGGAATCTTCTAAAAGGACATGACTCAAAAAAAAAACACTTTAAATTTGACAATTTCATCAGCTATACCTCAATCAAGCTGAAAAATAAAATAAAATCAGAAACATTAAAAAAACATGGCTCCATCCTAACCTAACCTTCCCACAAGTAATAGAACATTTACTTGTTTATCTGTTCCATGAATGCAGAAATCAGATGCATTCTATTTAGTATTTCTTACACCCAAGCCAGTCCAGCAAATACTACTTTTGAATGTTAAATTTGGTGATGATTAATTTTACAAGGATACTTTTGAGGCTTTTACAAAATGACCTATAATTTTAAAATCCTTAAAACTTAAAAGTAGCATAATCTTTTTTTCTCCAATATAATCATGCCTTTAAAGGTATTTGAGTTAGAAAAAAAATAGTCCCTGAGAATTCTGAAATGTTTTCATATTTATGACAAGGCAGAGAAGGTCACAACACACAGTAGGTTTTGTTTTTGTGGTCTTGAGAAATTTACTGAATTCCTTTGGGTCTCAGTTTCTTGGGGAAATATTCTTCTACAGATAGAAAGAATATACTACCAAGAAAGAAACAGCCTATAACTTCTACGTGTGCTTCAATGTAGCAAGCTTATTTCTTCAACGTGAAAAGACAGTCCTGGCTATCTACACCACAGCACTAAAAGGTTCACTTCAATGGAAAATAATTTTGCTTTAAAAAATACATCATTAGCTAGGCAGTTCAGCTAACTGCTCAAAGCATACTGAACAAAAAGCTGTAGGAACACTTCCAGAACCATAAAAAGGGATATATTCTGTGAGACTGAAGACATATAACTTTGATACCACAGAACCCTAAACCATTCTCTTAACTTCCAGGCAGAAGGTACAATGTAGAAACAGGCACTATTAATCTACATGCAAACTATCTCTCTGCACATTGTATCAGTAACATCCCTAAGTCCTATTTGGTAGAACAAATCGACTTCCACATCAGAGGACAAGTATTTACGCTACCGTAGGATGGCTCTGCCAGTTAAGACTTCTTGTAACAGTGTCCCCTTCAGAGAGTACTGTATTTGTACGATTAAAATGTCTTATAAAATCAAACTAAAAATGAAATAAGATCAAGAGGAAACAGAAAAATGAAAGCATAGATACCAGCAGAGGTTCAAAAACTTAATTCAACTGAAACAAAGAAATCATCAGATATGCTGATGATGGCATATTTCCTAGTCAGAAAGTAACTAGCTTGAGGTGGTCAAATGAGTATTTGTGAAAGAAAAAAAAAAATTTTAAGAACATCTTCAGATGCTGCTGCTATTTCATTAATACTTATAGGAGAAATAAAAGTTCAGCATATTCACTTTTTAATTCTTTAGCATAATCAACTTGAATATATGTTCCCTAGAATATACTGTAGAGAACTGGCTATATTTTGAAATAACAGTTAATCTTAGATATGGGACCACTTTAAGAGACTATACTGAAGCTCTTAATTACCAGAGTCATTGTTCACATGACTCCAATTTCTACCTAACCATGTTTCAGAGTCCAAAAATCTGTCACATTAACTCTGACCTTCCCTCCTCTCCTCACTTTTTGAATCAAAGCACATAGAGTTTTTTTTTCCTACATCTGTGCCCAAGCTGCAAAGCACTTCTTAAAAAAAAGAAAAAAACAAAAGGAAGAAAGATAAATCATACATTCAGGCCAACTCCCACAGAGATATCTTTTCCCTCACTTGCCAATTCCTTAGTATATTCCCCACAGGAGCTACTCCAAGCTTCTTCATCTCATTTTCGGAAGATACACTGCTTAATTATTAGACTTGCAGTAGTTTTAGAACTAAAACATCTCAAAGATACTCCTGCCAACTCCTTGATTTTAACCATAAATAAACCAAGAACTAAAATTTAAAGGATTACAGTTTTATAAACACTGAGGCAATTTTCATGAAACTCCACATGCACCCTTAATTTCAGCATATTTACTGCATCTTCATCCATTCATTATGCCTCAGGAGGAGATTTATACAAAAGTTAGGGATTCAGCCTGAAGCCACAATGCTTGAATACTGTTTTCAGCTAGGATACTTACTAACTTCGTGAAAGTGAAGTGTTAGTCGCTCAGTCGTGTCCAACACTTAGCAACCCCATGGGCTGTAGCCTGCCAGGCTCCTCTTTCCATGAAATTCTCCAGGCAAGAATACTGGAGTGGGTTGCCAATCACTTCTCCAGAGGATCTTCCTGACCCAGGGGTCAAACATGGGTCTCCTCTATTCCAGACAGATTCTTTAGCATCTGAGCTACCAGGAAGTCCCTAACTTCGTGTATTTGGACAAATAACCAACACTGTGTGCCGGGGTTCCTTCATTTTTAAATAGAGGTAATAACAGTATCTGGCTCCTTGGGTTGTGACCATTAACTAAGTGAACATATTCAAAAGCACTCGGAGTGGACCTAGCACACAGTAAACGCTAAGCAAGACTCAGCTGGGCTCGTTATCATCATGCCCTGTGAGAATCTGCTCCCCTTCTACCTTTTCTTCCCCACTGTTCCATTTCACATTCCCTTCATATCCAAAGCTTCAGCTGCTCCAAACTTCTCTTCTACAGCTTTAAACAAACCTCTCCCACTCTACTTTTCTTCTCTTTTTGATGCCAAGATTCTTATATTAGTCTTCATTTTTCACACCTGTTCACCATAGTCTGCTTTTGAAGTTTCATCCCTTGGTTCTGGGATTTTCGTTTTTGAACTCCCAACACGTATTCCTCAGTGCAGGCTACCAAATGTCAGATCTCACTCTTCAGTTCTGAGTTCCTGCCAAGCTTCAAACCCACCATATCTCTACTTGGACACCTTATTACAATCTCTCACACAAATTTCCTCACATGTAAAATGGTTTCTAAGTTGACCTCTAACTATAAAAGTTTCCAATATTAACCTAAAACAAAATTTGTCATCTCCTCTACCCATTCTAAATCCGTTTTCCACCAAAGTTCACAATAATTCTTTTGGTAGCACCGTAATTCTCTCCCAGTAACTAAATGTTATCTTGTCTTATTTCAGAATTGTTGACATCACATTTTTAGACTATCATCTTAATTAGCTTTTTCCAGGTCTTCCTCTGTTTCTAGCACATACATTCCCTCAATTCTACTTTATATCGCTCTCATCTTAATCTTAAAATATTCTGTCGTATTATCATCCACTTAAAAACCTCCAATAAACCTCCACTGTAAAGTCCAAATTCCTTAGCTTGGCATTCAAGTTTTTCTCCAAGCTATTCCCAAATCAACTCTGCAACACTCCACTCCACTAAGCCCAATAAACTGTTACACACCTCAATCCAACTCTACTTACCACCGAAAAGTTTATTTCTGTATAATCATGAGACATCTGACATCCTGGGAACACCTGCTGCATTGTTCACTTATATTCGAAATTTTTCATGGTTCAGTTCAATTTCATCCTTTCCTATGAACTCTTACAGCCCAGGGTAGTATCTCCTTATCTGAATACCTAAGCCATTTATTGATGCCACACACTGTTATCTAAATATGTATATCTTCTCTCACATCAGAATAAAAACAAAAACAAACCTGGAAAGGGACAGCATCATATCTCTTTGCATCTACTACATTTTCTTAGAAAGTTGTACAGTTAGGCACTTAACAACAACAACAACAAAAAACTACTGAATGAATGAAGAACTTAATCACCTTGCTTCATGAGACACTAGTTACCTGCTCATGTAATTCCATTTAAGAGAAAAGAATTACAGAAGAGTAGAAATATAAAGTGATTATTTTGTAACCATTGTAGAAATAATGATTCATGCAAGAATCATCAATGGATGCTAAAACTATCACATGAAAAGTTTCTTGGGGAACAGGATATTTACACAGTCTCAAAATATATCTGAACAAATTACTTATGAATTACAAAGGGAAAAAAGGTACCTTCACAGTGGAGAAATCTGGCGGACACCAAGTGATCAAAGTTAACATCACCAATAATGGGATAAACTGACATCATGTGCCTCCTGATGTGATGCACTGAGGACACAACATCACTTATGTATAATTCCTGCCAAAAATGCACAACCTGAAACTAGTCATGAGGAAACAATCAGACAAACCAAAAACTGAGGGACAATCTACAAAACAACTGACCTATACTCTCAAAAATGTCAATGTGCTCAAAGACAAAAGCAGGCTGAGGAATTGAGTGAGTGATCCTGGATGAAGATCCTGGATCAGAAAACATACTGCCATAAAGGACATCACTGCCACAAGGGACAACTGGTGAATCTGAATGTGGGTCATAGTAGACAAGAGTTTTATATTCATGTTAAACTGCCTGATTTTGAATATTGTTCTTTGGTTAAGTGAGAGAATTTCCTTGTTCTTAGGAGAACTATTCCAAAGCATTTGAGTATAAATGAATCTAAAACTAATTCTCTGTCTGGCAATAAAAATAATACCAATAATAGTAATAAATACCAATAGAAGATTGGCTAAAATGTGGCAAAATCTCGACAACTGGTAAATCTACAGTATAAAGAAATTATTGTACTACTGATGCAACTTTTCCATTTTTCTCAAAACAAAATTTAAAAAACAAATACCCTAATACCACGCAAAAACTCTGAGAAGTTTTTATTTATCTGTGGTATTTTACATCTTATCTGACAATCTTAAAGCAGGACATACTTATAGTGGAAGAGTCTGCTTTATAAAAAACATTTGTTCTAAAAAAAACAAATACATCTTTTTGGAACCAAAGAACCATTTTATAATGTTAACAATCCAACACTAATTTATCTTTAAAAATTCCTATTCATTGTAATAAAACTCAGTTAAAATGAATAAGGCCAATTTCATTTCGTAAAAAGTCTTAGACAACATTTTTTAAACAATGTAGTCATCTTATTTTCAAATATACAAAGAAGACAAAACTAAAATAGGCAGATAAGCATTTTAAAGAAAATAATGATCTATAATTAACTTATTCATAAACAACCATATGTATATTAAACTTATTTCTGAAATTATATTTATCAAAGATCACAAATTCCACCTTCCTTCAATTATCAAAAATTCTAGTTTAGCTGATTATAAGTTTTTAAGTGAGGTTTTACAACATAGCTACTATTATTTCTACAGGCTTCCTGGAACCTTTAAAAATAATACTTCTAGGTTGAATACAGTTAGCAACAGTCCTTTAAAAGTTGGATACCTTATTTATGAGATGTTCGGTAACAACTTCTCTTAGTCCAGTGTAGAGCTTTTCTCCATGTTTATGCAAAACCATTGTATATGCATTTCTATAGAGCTCCTCAAAACTAAGACCACTGTTATTCTTACGCTGGATTTCTTGAATTGCATTTTTCAGAAGGTCCCAAATGCTGTTTACATATTTTTCATCCATGGTCATCTGTAATATCCAAAAGAGAGAAAGAGACAAAAAAAAAGAAAAAACCAATGGTTGAAAATCTTTCTGTATTTGTCCATATAGTAAATATTTTATTATATTATTACGATTACATATAGCTATGACTTACAAGGATGCTAACAATCTATTTTAACAGAAACAATGGGATACATTTAAAATAGTTCTTAGAGGAGAAAGAAGCGATTTTAAAATATCATTTTAAGACCTCCCTCCTTATCTGCAGCACAACCCTCCACTTTAAATAAAATCATAATTCCTGATGTTACTACTTGTTTTAGCCAAAAATATAGGACATCCTTTTCCCTAAGTTTATTTAGTAGAATATAAGCTCAGATGTTCCTTGATGAAAGAACACTGGGGACATGAATGCTATTTTCCTCTCCTGAAGATCTGCAGAGCTCCTTAGCAAATTAAAGATGAGGAGGAGATCTGCAATTAAAAAACAAAACAACAATAAATCCACACATTTTCTTTGTTTAACCTAGTATTCTCTCATTTTCCTCCTTTCCCAGTTTAGATTCCATGGTCTGTCATTTCTGAGTACTGTTGCATATACCCATAAATAACTTGCCCCTTTTCCCCACTTCAAAATACTTGCCATTCTACACCCCAACTGCCCACCTACCCTCACAGGCACTCACACAGCTGAATGTAACCAGACATACATACATACAACCATATTCAATCCATCTCAATTTAAATTCATAACCACTAACTGTAAGTGGGCCCTTAATACAATCCCACAGTTCTACTTTTCTAGTCTAACTCTACTTTCCTAGATGGTTTTATACTGTCTCCTCCATCCTCAACCCTAGGATAATGACTTGCTTCCTGCTCCATTGAGAAAACAGAAACAACCTGAAGAGAGTGTCATATCCACTGACCTATATGACTGTACACCAACATAACCTGCTAGCTCTTGTGCTTGAAGTGCTAAGTTCTTATACTCGAATTATAGCACAGGTACCAGAAACTGACATCATCCCAGACCAACGGAAGTGTATCTGCAGTTTAACAAGCACCCCAGGTGATACCTATACAAAACAAAGTTTAACAAGTACTACTCTAGGTCCATCCCAAATCATCTATTCAAGGACCTCCCTATAGCAATCGACCTCTCCAGCATCATCAAAATTTTCCTCTGTGCTAAGTAATTTCCATTTGCAATTTATATCCTCAGATTCCCATCTTAAAAACAAACAAATCCTCACAATCCCATATATTTCTCCACCACCACCAGAAAACCTTTTTCACTTACGACACAATCACAGAGCTAGGGAGATGACTTCTATATTTATTATCCCCAGGTCACATTTTCCCCACTGTATCTTGGATCCATTCTAATAAGGCTTTCATATCTACCATTTCACCAGCCCAGATGGAGCTAGTGGTGAAGAACTCGCCTGCCAATGCAGTAGACATAAGAGATGCAGGTTCGATCCCTGGGTCGGGAAGATTCCATGGAGAAGGAAATAGCAACCCACTCCAGTATTCTTGCCTAAACAATCCCTTGGGCAGAGGAACCTGATGGGCTACAGTCCATAGGCTCGCAAAGAGTCGGACACAACTGAAGCAATTTAGCACACATGCACACTTGACCATTTCACAGAAACTACTCTACACAAGGTCACCAGTGACCTTCCACAATGCTATCTCTAACAAAGTCTCACTTCTCATCTTACTTGACCACTCTGGTAGCAATTGAAAGACCCAATTATTTAGATTGATACAGATTCCTCCCTTGCCTTTCAAGCACTACCATCTCTTGTTTTTCTTTCTATTCCACTTGCTCCTATTTTGCCAGTCTGCTTACTGATTCTTACTCATCACCACAACCTCCAACTCTCATCAGAACCTCTTATCTATCCAAACTCAGTTTTCAGGTGACGTTAACTCATCCGGTCTCCTGGCTTTAAGTCAACCTCAAAATTTACATATCCTGTTTGGAGCCACCCTCTCCCACCAACCACTTAATACCAGGTTCCCATATCCAGCCCTCTAACTCAATATTTGTACTTGAAAATCTACTAAGTGTCTCAATCACATCTAGAACAGAATGGCTAATCTCCCCTAAGTTGGCATGCCTACAGTCTTCTCCAGCTGAGAAGACATCCACTCCATCTTTCCTGGTGCTAAGGCCAAAAAGTTTGCAGTCAGTCCTCCTTAGTCTATCACCTCACTACTAATCCAAGAGGAAATTCTACTGTCTCTATCTTCAGTCTTCAAGACTGAAGGATGTGCACTAATCTTCTCCTGCAAGAACTCCAAAATTGCAACTTGCTAAAGAACAATCATCGACAGGATACTGTTGAATCCCACCAAGAAAAAATACCCCACATCCAAGGGCAAAGGAAAAGCTCCAACAAGACAGTAGGAGGGGCAGAATCAGATTTAGAATCAAACCCCATACCTGCCAGAGACGCTCGGGGGGCTCAAACAAAACCTCGTATGCATCAGGACCCAGAGACCCCTCAGAGACTGAGCCAGACATGCCTTTGAGTGTTTGAGTGTCTTCTGAGGAGGTACGGGTCAGCAGTGGCCTGCCACGGGGACAGGGGCTTTGCCTGCAGCAGACCTTGGTCATGCAGCGTGTGAGGTTAAGCCTTCTTGGAGGAGGGCGCCATTAGCCCCACCACAGAGCTGCCAAGCAGACAACCCACAAACTGCCGAACAATTATACCAAAGAAATTCTAGCAATGTCAAGAAAGTTCTAGGACCCACAACAGACTCCCTAACCTGGGGATCCGGCTAAGGGACTGAGAATGCCTGGGGAGTTTAATTTTGGAGGCCAGTGGGATTTGATTATTCAACTTCCAAAGGACTAGGGAAACAGACTCCTGGAAGGTACAAACAAAACTCTGTGCACGCCAGGAGAAAGGAGCAGTGTCCCCACAAAAGAATGAACCAGAATTGCCTGTGAGAGTCCAGGACTCTCCAGTGGAAGCGTGGGTCAACAGTGGACTGCTGCAGAGTCAGGGACACTGAATACAACAGTGCGCACACAAGACCTTTTGAAGGAGGTCACCAAGACTGTAACTGCCCCTACCCATAGGTTGGCCTCAGGCTAAAAACCACAGAGAGGGAACAAAGCCCCGACCATCAACAGACAACTGGATTAAAGATTTACTGAGGATAGCCCCTCACCAAGACCTTCCCCCACAGTCAGTCTCTCCCAACAGGAAGCTCCCACAAGCCTCTTATCCTTATCCATCAGAGGGAAGACAGAATGAACACCATAATCACAAAAAAATAACCAAACTGATCACATGGACCGCAGACTTGTCTAACTCAACAAAACTATGAGCCATGCCATGTAAGACTACCCAAGACAGACAGGTCATATTGGAGAGTTCTGACAAAACGTGGTTTGCTCGAGAAGGGAATGGCAAACCACTTCAGCATTCTTGCCTTGAGAACCCCATGAACAGTATGAAAAGGCAAAAAGATGGGACAATGAAAGATGAACTTCCCAGGTCAGTAGGTGCCCAATATGCTACTGGAGATCAGTGGAGAAATAACTCCAGAAAGAATGACAAAACAGAGCCAAAACAGAAACAATGCCCAGTTGTGGATGTAACTGGTGATGGAATTAAATTTCCATGCTGTAAAGAAGAATACAGCATAGGAACCTGGAATGTCAGGTCCATGACTCAAGGTAAATTGGAAGTGGTCAAACAGGAGATAGCACAAGTGAACATCAACATTAGGAATCAGTGACTAAAACGGACTGGAATCGGTGAATTTAATTCGAATGACCATTGTATCTACTACTGTGGGCAAGAATCCCTTAGAAGAAAAGGAGTAGCCCCCATAGTCAACCGAAGAGTCTGAAATGCAGTACTTGGATGCAGTCTCAAAAACAACACATTGATCTCTGTTTGTTTCCAAGGCAAACCATTCAATCTCACAGTAATCCAAGTCTATGCCCTGACCAGTAATGCTGAAGAAGCTAAAGTTGAAAGGTTCTATGAAGACCTACAAGACCTTCTAGAACTAACATCAAAAGAAGATGCCCTTTTCATCACAGGGGACTGGAATGCGAAAGTAAGAAGTCAAGAGTTACATGGAGTTAACAGGCAAGTTTGGCCTTGGAGTACAAGATAAAGCAGGGCAAAGGCTAACAGAGTTTTACCAAGAGAATCCTGGTCATAGCAAACATCCTCTTCCAACAACACAAGAGATGACCCTACACATGGACATCACCAGATGGTCAATACAAAATCAGACTGATTATATTCTTTGTAGTCAAAGATGGAGCTCTACACAGTCAGCAAAAACAAGATCGGGGGCTCACTGTGGCTCAGATCATGAACTCTTTATTGCCAAATTCAGACTTCAATTGAAGAAAGTAGGCAAAACCACAAAACCATTCAGGTATGACCTAAATCAAATCCCTTACGATTATACAGTGGAAGTGACAAATGAATTCAAGGGATTAAATCTAATAAGAGTGCCTGAAGAACTAAGGATGAAGGTTCTTCACACTGTATAAGAAGGAAGCACTGATCAAGACTACCCCCAAGAAAAAGAAAGGCAAAATGGTTGTCTGAGGAGGCCTTACAAATAGCCAAGAAAAGACAAGAGCAAAAGGCAAGGAGAAAAGGAAAGATATATATATCCATCTGAATGCAGTGTTCCAAAGACCAGCAAGGGAGGAAAACAACAAAATGGGAAAGACCAGAGATCTCTTCAAGAAAATTCAGATACCAAGAAAACATTTCATGCAAAAATGGGCACAACAAAGGACAGAAACAGTATGGACCTAACACAAGTAGAAGATATTAAGAAGAGGTGGCAAGAATACACAGAAGAACTATACAAAAAAGAGCTTCACGACCCAGATAACCACAAAGGTGTGATCAATCACTCACCTAGAGCCAGACATCCTAGAGTGCCAAGTCAAGTGGGCCTTAGGAAGCATCACTACAAACAAAGCTAGTGGAGGTGATGGAATTCCAGTTGAACTCTTTCAAATCCTAAAAGGTGATGCTGTGAAAATGCTGCACTCAATATGCCAGCAAATTCTGAAAACTCAGCAGTGTCCCTGGTGGCTCAGATGCGGTAAAGCGTCTACCTGCAATGTGAGAGACCTGGGTTTGATCCCTGGGTCAGGAAGATCCCCTGGAGAAGGAAATGGCAACCCACTCCAGTACTCTTCCCTAGAAAATTCCATGGATGGAGGAGTCTGCTGGGCTACAGTCCATGGGGTCGCAAAGAGTCGGACACAACTGGGTGACTTCACAGCAGTGGCCACAGGACTGGAAAAGGGCAGCTTTTATTCCAATGCCAAACAATGTTCAAACTACCGCACAACTGCACTCATCTCACACACAAGCAAAGTAATACTCAAAATTTTCCAAGTGAGACTTCAACAGTACATAAACCAAGAACTTCCAGATGTTCAGGAACCAGAGATCAAATTGCCAACACCCTTTGGATCATCATAACAGCAAGAAGTTCTAGAAAAACATCTGCTTTAACAACTACACCAAAGCCTTTGACTGTGTGGATCACAATAAATTGTGGAAAATTCTGAAAGAGATGGGAATACCAGACCACCTGACCTGCCTCCTGAGAACCCTGTACACAAGTCAAGAACCAGACATGGAACAACTGACTGGTTCCAAATTGGAAAAGGAGTATGTCAAGGTGGTATATTGTCACCCTATTTCCTGTTTTTTCAACCTCTATGCAGAGTACATCATGAGAAATGCCAGCTGGATGAAGCTCAAGCTGGAATCAAGATTGCCAGAGAAGTATCAATAATCTGAGATATGCAAATGACACCACCCTTATGGCAGAAAGTGAAGAGGAACTAAAGAGTTTCTTGATGAAAATGAAAGAGGAGAGTGAAAAAGCTGGCTTAAAACTCCGTATGCAGAAAACTAAGATCATGGCATCTGGTCCCATCACTTCATGGGAAATAGATGGGGAAACAATGGAAACAGTGACAGACTATTTTCTTGGGCTCCAAAATCACTGCAGATGGTAACTGCAGCCATAAAATTAAAAGACACTTGCTCCTTGGAATAAAAGCTGTGACAAACCTAGATAGCATATTAAAAAGCAGAGACATTACTTTGCCAACAAAGGTCCATCTAGTCAAAGCTGTAGTGTTTCCAGTAGTCATGTATGGATGTGAGAGTTGGACTGTAAAGAAAGCTGAGTGCTAAAGAATTGATACTTTTGAACTGCGGTGCTGGAGAAAACTCATAACAGTCCCTGAACTGCAAGGAGATCCAACAGTCCATCCCAAAGGAAATCAGTTCTGAATAGTCATTGGATGGAATGATGCTGAAGCTCCAATGCTTTGGCCATCTGATGTGAAAAAATGCCTCATTGGAAAAGACCCTGATGCTGGGAAAGACTGAAGGCAGGAGGAGAAGGGGATGACGGAGGATGAGATGGTTGGATGGTATTACTGACTTCATGGACATGAGTTTGAGCAATGTCTGAAAGTTGATGATGGACAGGGAAGCCTGGCATGCCGCAGTCCATGGCATCACAAAGAGTCAGACACAACTAGCAACTGAACTGATCTTCAGAATGCACCCAAAATTAAGTCCTCACTTCTTCCCCTGTTACTAGCCTAATCCAAACCACCACTATCTCTCAGGTTACTACAACCATCTCCTAATTGGTCTGTTTCTCCTCTTGGCCCACTATCATAAAGCAATCAGAGTGACCCTTCTGAAAACAAGCCAAATCATGTCACTTGGTTGCTCACAACCCTCGGTGGGTGACTTCTCCAGGAGTTAAGAGTCCTAAACACTATCCTACAAACTCTTATTTGACCTGATAATCTCTGTGACTTCATCTATCCTTTCTCCTTGCTCTCTCTGTTCCAGCCCTATCAGCCTCCTTGTTATTCCTTGCAACATGATAAACAAGTTCACTTCAAGGTGGTTTTTGCCATTCTCTCTGTCTGGAAATGGTCTTCCCCCAGCTATCTGCGTAGCTCATCCCCTTATCAAACACAAACACTGCTTAGTCTTTAATGAAGTCACCTTAAAATGAAGTTTTAACTGTCTACTCTATTTAAAGCAGCAGCCTCCTCCTACTTGCTGTTGTCTCCCACAACAACATGCAACCCCATGGACTGTAGTCCACCATGCTCCTCTGTCATGGGATTTCCCAGTCAAAATACTGGAGTGGTTTGCCATTTCCTTCTCCAGGGGACCCTTCCTGACCCAGGGATGGAACCAGTGTCTCCTGCATTGACTGGCAGGCAGATTCTTTACCACTGAGCCACCAGGGAGGCCCCTCTCTCCTACTAGTGACCATCAAATTCCAACCTCACATCTCTTTTCCTGGTCTCTCTCTTCCCACTCAAATATCAGTTCCATGAAAGCAGGGATTTTCCTCCCTACTGAATAAACTCAGCCATTAAAATAATACCTGGCATTTAACAAGCACTTGTTGATAAATTTTCTACTTCTCTCTGACTAAGCAGCCCTTTTCAGGCCACATAAAGCCTACAAGTTCTCTGTTCACAACCAGGGAAACACTACATCAATTACTCATTCGACTCATGTCTACTTCTAACTTGAAATGGATAAGATACTGAGCTAATAAAATCCTCTCCAAAGAGGGCTGGAAGAAAATTTGGAGGTGATGGATATATTTACTGCGTATATTGCAATCTCTTCACAAATGAATACTTACCTCCAAGCTCATCAAGTTGCATACATTTAATATGTACAGCTTATCTCAATAAAGAGATCTTTAAAAAGACATTTAAAAAAAAAAGAATCTTCAAGTCCTGTCCAAAGGGTATGAACGTGAAAAGAGGAAGGAGTAGGTAGGCAAAACAGTTTTTTCAGTCAAACAAGTTCAACTCCCAGTCAAGAGGATTCTTAGGCAGATGACTCAAACTAAGTCTTATTATTCTTGTCTTTTCTGGAGAGCTTAAAAATGAACTCTTTAGAAAACAACAACTTTCTTGTTTCTCAAACCTTATTCAAATCCAGGTCTATCAGAGACTTCTCTGAAACAGCGTTAAGAGACTTTACCATTATATCTAAACTACAACCTATTTTATCAGATACCCTTATACAGAGGATGCCATCCATGTAAAATATAAATAAGATGTGGCTTTTTACAACTTTGCACAAATAAAGGCCACAAGACAATGTGAGAATGATGGCCTCTAACAGTCCATACATGTGCAATGTGGTTTTAACAGTTTGCTGACGGTATATATAGAGGTTACAATAAAGCAGACAGACACCATTCCTGAGGTTAAATATTGAACATATAAAGAATGTTCAAAACTCTTTCAAAGAAAGAGCAGTTACTGTGGACTGAAAATGCCAGAGATAATTATATTGCTAAATAAAATTTCAGCAAAACCTTAAATGATCTTTTCAGGCTCTGTAACGAAGATCCCATAGTAGCTAAAAAAAACATATAGGAGGGTCTGTACTCAGCATGAGTTACTAAATTTTCTATTAGAAAGTAAAGTATTTTTAAGATACTTTTAGTATAAAATATAGAAGTTATGAATATAAAATACAAACTAATGTTTCAAATATTGTACAAATACTCTTAAAGAATCATTTCTCACACATATGCTGCTGCTGCTAAGTCACTTCAGTCATGTCTGACTCTGTGCAACCTCATAGACGGCAGCCCACCAGGCTCCTCCGTCTCTGGGATTCTCCAGGCAAGAACACTGGAGTGGGTTGCCATTTCCTTCTCCAATGCATGAGTGAAAAGTGAAAGTGAAGTCGCTCAGCTGTGTCCGACTCCTAGTGACCCCTTGGACTGCAGCCTTCCAGGCTCCTCCATCCATGGGATGTTCCAGGCAAGAGTACTGGAGTGGGGTGCCACTACCTTCTCCATCTCACACATATAAATTATTTTAAAATCCAAGATGTTATGTATATTTTCCTCAATATTTGTGCATTATAGGTAGAGGTGAAGACACAGGACAAAATGTTTCTTCTCATGATTGCTGAAGCAATCTAAAACAAAGACAAAAACAGGCCCAGATAATTTAAATGACTTACCCCAAAATCACAGAGCTGGAAGAGAATCCGTATTTTCAAATCTAGTCCAAACCACTGGACTCACCTCCCATCCCTCTGTGCTAACTGGGTAAAGCAGTAGTATCAGTAATCACTAACAATCTTGGTAAACACGGTACAGTATATCATTAATAGTAGAGAGCATAGATTTTGCTGCCCACCATGCAGTGGAAACAGTGGCTGACTTTATTTTTCTGGGCTCCAAAATCACTGCAGATGGTGACTGCAGCCATGAAATTAAAAGACGCTTACTCCTTGGAAAGAAAGTTATGATCAACCTAGACAGCACAATAAAAAGCAGAGACATTACTTTGTCAACAAAGATCCGTCTAGTCAAGGCTATGGTTTTTCCTGTGGTCATGTATGGATGTGAGAGTTGGACTGCGAAGAAAGCTGAGTGCCGAAGAATTGATGCTTTTGGACTGTGGTGTTGGAGAAGACTCTTGAGAGCCCCTTGGACTGCAAGGAGATCCAACCAGTCCATTCTAAAGGAGATCAGCCCTGGGTGTTCTTTGGAAGGAATGATGCTAAAGCTGAAACTCCAGTACTTTGGCCACCTCATGTGAAGAGTTGACTCATTGGAAAAGACTCTGATGCTGGGAGGGACTGGGGTCAGGAGGAGAAGGGGACAACAGAGGATGAGATGGCTGGATGGCATCACCGACTCAATGGAGATAGGGGTTGGGTGGAGTCCCGGAGTTGGTGATGGACAGGGAGGCCTAGTGTGCTGGGGTTCATGGAGTTGCAAAGAGTCTGACAAGATTGAGCGACTGAACTGAACCGATGCCTAGATTTGTCATGCCTTTGCTAAATGCTTAAGTCAAACAACCTTGGGCAAAATTACTTAACTCCTCTAAATCTTTATTAAGAGGTTTCCCTAGTGGCTCACTGGTAAGGAATCCGCCTGCTAATGCAGGACATGTGGGTTCGATCCCTGAGTTAGTAAGATCCCCTGGAGGAAGAAATGGCAATCCAATATTGGAGAATCCTTTAGACAGAGGAGCCTAACGGGATACAGTACACAGGGTAGCAGAAGAATTGAATATGACTGACTGACTAAATAACAACAAACCTTTATTTCCTCACTTTTTTAATAACAACATCTATCTCAAAAGACTATCATGAGGATTAAATGCAAATGTTGGTAAATTCTGCCCAGGCCAGGGCACAGTATGGCCAGCCCTCCGTATCCATGGAACTCACAAATACAGAGCAGACTGTACTCTGGCATCTTATACAAGGGACTAGAGCACCCTCAAGGGCTTCCCTGATAGCTTCGCTGGTAAAGAATCCACCTGCAATGCAGGAGACCCCGGTGTGATCCCTGGGTTGGGAAGATCTGCTGCAGAAGGGATAGGCTACCCACTCCAGTATTCTTGGGCTTCCCCGGTGGCTCAGCTGATAAAGAATACACCTGCAATGCAGGAGACCTAGGTTCAATCCCTGGGTTGGGAAGATCCCCTGGAGAAAGGAAAGGCTATCCACTCCACTATTTCAGCCTGGAGAATTCCATGGACTGTATAGTATAATCCATGAGGTTGCAAAGAGTCAGACATGATTGAGCGACTTGCACTTCACTGAGCACCTGCAGATCCTGGTATCTGCAGGGGTCCTATAACCAGTCCCCCAAAGATACTGAGCGACTACTATATAATCCCTCACATGCTGACCATCAGTGACAGGATCTCTTGAACTCTCATCTATGGAAATCAAATGTCAGGGGAAAAAACATAGTTTTTCAAGCTTAGCAAATAAACAGCTAAAACAAAAGTAGCTTAAGAACACAACTATGATTCTGAAGCCCAAGAAGATAAAGTCTGCCACTGTTTCCAGTAGGCTATAGTCCATGAGATAGCAAAAAAGTCAGATACAACTTAAAGGACTGAACAAGAGCACAACTATGCTAAATGCAAGTCAATAAAATGTAGCCTTCTTTCAAAAACAGTATCCCCCTACTTCATATCGCCTATTCTTCCAGTGTCATTTACGTGACTTTAATCCCCAGAGCTCTGTCTTTGGTTCTTCTTTTCACTCTACACTGGGTCCGCGTGCATTTCCATTCATTATAAGGGTTACAACTACTATGAACACTACCAAGATTCTAAAATATATAAAGTTTTAGACTGGCAAGGGATTCTGGAGTCCCCTAAAACTGCATAGAAAATTTTGCAAAATTTTGTGTGTGCACTTCTTTTCTGGATGGTGGGTCAGTAGCTGTTACCAGATTTCTCTCAAAGAAGATAAATTAGTGGCTTACGTGTTAATTGCTCCCAAATCTATACTGCCAGCCCAGCAGTAATCCCAAAGTCTAAACTATGGTATTCAACTACCTGCTGGACATGCCCAACAAAATCCTCCAGACACAAATTAAATTTATCATGTCCAAACTTTCTGGTAAACTCAACTCTTCAAACCCACTCAAATCTTCTTTCTATATTCTCTAGTTCAGTAGTGGCCAACACAAACCACCTAGTTATACAAGCTGGAAGCATAAGCCTTAACTTTTCTTCTTTCCTCTCTCTCATCCAGTCATCAAGGGATACCAAGATCAGGCTCAAGAGATTTCTCAAACATGCTTCCATTCTTTCATCCTGAATACTGCTGCCCTAAAACTTTCTTCTAGATCACTGCAACAGTCTTCCAGGCATCATGAACTGGACTCTAATAACCTTTTAGAATCTATTTTCCTCAAAATCTACCCTTTAAAATAAAACACATGAGCATCATGGCCCTGTTCAAAACTCAGCTCCTATTAGCATGGGTGGGGGGAGGCAGTGGCCCTTTTAAAAGCAAACACAACCCTTGATGATCCAGTCTATGCCTACTTCTGTAACTTCATCTGTCACTCACTGCGACCTATCTTACATTCACTTCCTGCACTGTCATACCTCCCTTCCATACGCCATCCTCTCATCTTTATACACTCCTCTTCTGCCTCTTGATATCTTACATAGCTTCTGAACACAGTTCAAGTGTCACATTCTCCAAAAATCCCTCCCTGAAATCCTCAAGCAAAGCTAACAACTCCCAACTTTTTCATAACACTCAGGTTATATCTATCACTACACTCACATACTACTCCATAATTGATCCATTTACGAATCTTTTTCCTTCATTAGACTATGAGATACTTAAGGGATTATGCATTTTTCTTCAATGTCACTTAGAAGGCCATAAACAAATGTCTGGGGAGTGCTGTTTTACCTATGTTATACCAATGCAATTTTGAAAACACAAACATTTGAGTTTACTAAGCACAATGAAACAGAGAAATATTTTAATGTGCTTATCTAGTAGTATAATTTTAATTTTAAAATAATCAACTATCCTTTTCAAATAATGTACAAGCAAAGGATTCTCAAATTTCACATATCAAGTATTTTCAGATTTTCCCATTCACCTAACTAAATGCTTCAGAAGGATGTTTAATCATTAATTTTATCAATTAATATTAACTAGGAGAAAAATTGGAGAAGGCAATGGCAACGCACTCCAGTACTCTTGCCTGGCAAACCCCATGGATGGAGGAGCCTGTAGGCTGTAGTCCATGGGGTCGCTAAGAGTCGGACACAACTGAGCGACTTCACTTTCACTTTTTACTTTCATGCATTGGAGAAGGAAATGGCAACCCACTCCAGTGTTCTTGCCTGGAGAATCCCAGGGACAAGGGAGCCTGGTGGGCTGCTGTCTATGAGAGTCAGACAAGACTGAAGCGACTTAGCAGCAGCAGGACAAAAACAGTGGATAAAAAAGCTCTTCAGGAGGAGTCCACAACTACAATCTTCCTCTAAATCAAGTAAGTACAAAAACAATACACCCAAGGGAATACGCTTCAAGTGCAGGTTCCTACATGTTTTGGTCTTGGCATCAGTGAACATGTCAACAACAGTGGCTAGATAACTACACTAGTGATGAATTGATGCATGAATGTCTCACCCATCTTTGATAGAGAACACAACTTTGACTGTTAGCGAAAGTTAAAAGAACTAAATGTTAAACTCTGAAGTCATCAACGTTGACCATTAAAAAACACCAGAGTCATTTAAAAGCCCTAACATTTTAAAGTAATTTTCCAAATTATTTGGGTAGAATTTAATCCCATTGGAGAAACCGACTTACTCACACTGCAATAACTGCAAATACACTCAGGAAGGAATGTGCTAACAATGCTTCAGCAAAACAATAAAATGCACACACACACACCCTTATATACACATTTAATGTTTGCTAATTTTAGGTATATGGAGCTTCCCAGGTGGTTCGTGGTAAAGAATCTGCCTGCCGATGGAAGAGACACAGGTTCAATCCCTGTGTCGGGAAGATCCCCTGGAGTAGGAAATGGCAACTCACTCCAGTATTCTTGCCTGGAGAATGCCATGAACAGGGTAGCCTGACAGGCTACAGTCCATGGGGTCACAGAGCTGGACACAGACCACACACAATTTTAGGAACATACTGCATGCTTCCCCAGCAAGTTCAAGTTACAAAGTGTTCAGCAAAATAAGTTCCTTTAGCAAGTAAAGAAAGGTTTAATGAGACCTCTTAGAAACCAAATTAACACTATTTTTTTTAAAGTGACCTTCAAACAAATAAAATATTTTTTAAAAAAAGAAAAAAGGGACTTCTGACTGTCCAGTGGTTAAGACTCAAGCTCCCAATGCACAGGGCATGGCTTCGATCCCTGGTTGGGGAACCAAGATTTCACGTGAAGTGTGGCCATAAATTATTTTTTTTAAGTGACCTCCAAAGAGTAATAGAAATAGAAAACAAATAGTGAACTTTATCCCCCTACCTGTACCCAATCCAGGATTATAGTGTCCTCACTAGTAAGTATAAATAAGAAAAATAACACTAACAATCTCTTTTCTTTCACAAACATCTCTGCCTTTTCATCTACATTAAAAGATATAAAAACATAACCTTCAAAATGCTACATTTAAAAGGATGTCTATTATATACTCACACATCTTGAAGGTTCTGTAATTACTGAGAGCTGGAGAACTGCAGCATGAGGCAATTAAAACTAAAATGAAGAAAACTGTATTCTTCACATTCACTACACACAGAGGACAAGAAGTCTTTAGTCCCCCGTGAATAATTTTCAACAAGAAATATAGAACAGGGTGGGTGGGGGAAAAGGGTGAGAATTTCAAATTCCAGGCAATTCAGAATGACACAGCTAGAAAAAAATAAACAAGGAAAAATGCTTGATCTTAATTTTGAGCTTCGGCTTCAAAAAAAAAAAATGTTGCTTTGGCACAAATATCTGAGGAATGGCAATATTCTAGACAAATACAACTAAAACTATAAATTTTGTAAGGACATTCCCTCCCAGATTATAAGCATCGCAAAGTAGTACCAAGCCTGTTCTCTTATTTCACTGTATCCTTTTTAATACATGTCATGATGCCTAGATAATTTGAAGGCAGTCCCGTTAAGAGTTAGTAATAATGATGAATCTTATTTGATGACCTATAGCTACACAACGACTTATGATGTCTACAATAATCCCATTTGCTCATCACTTAATCTTTAAGTATTCTCAACCACAAAAAAGATAGTCAAAGATCCAAGCTTTGAGGAAAACAGAGCAGTGGGACACACTCAGACTATAGGCAAGTTATTTAAACTTTTCAACTTCACTTTCCTCATCTGCTTGTAACAAGAGAAATGAGAGAAGGTGGTACATTGTGTAGCAATTAAGAAAGTTTGTGAAAGTATCTGACGTATAACCCTTGCTCAATAAATTCCTTTCTTACAAAGAAGAAACACACAGCCTTCTGTGCTGGAATTGTACTACCAAATGTAATGACTGATGTCAAGGAAGGAAAGCTAGATTATCAATTGGAAAAGCACAGCAGCCTGAAACAATACCATGAAATTACAAATTAAGTCTGATCTACACTCAACTGGCATCTAACATCACTAAATTACAGAACAGTAACATTTATAATGAGAAAGCTAAATCAACAGAAGGTTCAATTATTATAATCCGCATTTCAGTTCTCAATGAGTAGGCTGTTCAAAAATCAATTTAAAAATTTGAAGTAATTTCTTTCAAAGACGTTAAGTTTTCAAATTAGCCTGTAAAGTTCTGTTAAGTCACAACTGACAACGAGTATGAACAATATTCTTTCAACTGTTACCTCTGTGAGTGATGTTATGTGAAAAAATGTATATCTAACATTTCATAGTCTGATAATGACCACAACAAGTAAGATGCAATTGTTACATATTCTCACTGTGTCAAGAAGTCTGTCACTATCCTATTGGTGCTTCTTCTCTGATAAAGACATGTTATTTGGCATTCTAAAACATCTTTTATCCAGAGAATACAATATTTATATTCACTAGAACTCTTCAAAGACTCTCCTTGTGAGAAGTTATTATACCTATGAGATCAACAATTTAAAATAAAAACATTTCCTATTTTCTTAATATACCATTAAATCCCAAACATTAATAATAAGAGGTCATGAGTATAAACTAGCTCTTTAAACATCTATCTGGAAAACAAAAATAACAGAAAAGCAAGAATCATGTATTTTGGATGAAATCTCAAAGTAGTAGTAGCAATACTGCAGACAGAAATACTTCACGTCTAAATGCATGTCTGAGTTTCATATTTCTATCCTACTATCTAAAACTATGAATTTTAATTAAAAAATGACAATCCTTTGTTCTCTGTAGCTTCATCTCTAAAGTTTCTTTTAGTGGGTAAACCCAGTTTTTCTAAAACTATGATATGTGTGGGCTTCTCTTGTGGCTCAGCTGGTGAAGAATCCACCTGCAATGCCCAAGACCTGAGTTCGATCCCTGGGTTGGGAAATAATGCGTACAGCTGTATAAACGGTTAGACAATAACAAATTAGTTTACACCAGAATAAGTTACACATAATCCAAAGAGGGGAAAAAAATGAAAAAGTAAAACAGTATAAGCTGCTACAGTTACTTAACTTTGTCTTTGAATGACTAACTATAAACCAAATGTGATAATGCAGCAAAAGGCCTACCTCATAAAATTATTACAAAAATCTGACAACACATCTCAAAATTTCTCTAAAATACCAACTTACACAAAAAGAAGTATGTAAGAACATAATCAACTTTTCCACTCCTTTATATTAGCATTTAATCATCATCACTGAAACATACCATTCTTATTCTAAAGAAATTCTAAAGCTGAAAAGACAGGTGACATTTGCAACATCACAGAATGTTCTAGGGCACAGGAGAACACACCAGCTTTCAGTTTCTAGACTGAAATTTTAAGAACAAAAATGAGCCTAAGGAAACCCCAATTTAAAATCTCTTAATTTTACAAATGAAGAAACTGAAGCTAGGGAGTTTATCCAAAATTATTCTGTTAGTTAAAGCAATGAAGGAATCCCTGAGTCCTGAGCTACGGATCCTTCTGTTAAACCATGTTAACTCAAATCACCTGAGTGTCTGATACTACAAAATTAATTAATAATTAATAGGTTAATATTAACACCAAATTATCAAGGCTACATGCTTTTTTTTAGTTTGGCCTAAAGAGTTTTTAACCAGAAACCAGGCTTTTAAGTCATGGTTCTTCAGTAAATTCAAGACATGAGTATCCTCTGGGTAAATCACCCTCTCCAGTTCTCCGCGTCCCCCATCTATTATGTAAGATCTAGAACAGATTCTCTCTAAATTCTTTTTAGCTTTTAACAATTAAAATATGAAAACAAATAGGATCAAATTAATTGTTATTAGACTAGAGATCTTTTCAAGAAAACTGGAGCTATCAAGGGAGTATTTCATACAAAGGTGGGCACAATAAAGGACAGAAACGACAAGGATCTAACAGAGGCAGAAGAGATTTGCTTCCAAGAGGTGGCTAGAATACACAGAAGAACTGTACAAAAAAAGGTCTTAAGGACCTGGATAACCAGAATGGTGCACTCACTCACTGGAGCCAGACATCTTGGAATATGAAGTCAAATGGGTCTTAGGAAGCATTACTACAAACGAAACTAGTGGAGATGATGGAATTCCAGCTGAGCTCTTTCAAATCCTAAAAGATGATGCTGTTGAAGTGCTGCTGCACTCAATATGCCAGCAAATATGGAAAACTCAGCACTGACTACAGGTTGGAAAAGGTCAGTTTTCATTCCAATCCCAAAGAAAGGCAATTCCAAAAAACGTTCAAACTCTCATTTCACATGATAGCAAGGTAATGCTCAAAATCCTTCAAGCTGCGCTTCAACAGTACATGAACCAAGAACTTCCAGATATTCAAGCTGAATTTAGAAAAGCCAGAGGATCCAGAGATCAAATTGCCAACATCTGTTGGCTCACAGAGAAAAGCAAGGGAATTCAAGAAAAACATCTACTTCTGCTTCACTGACTATGCTAAAAACTGACTGTGTGGATCACAACAAACTGAAAAATTCAAGAGATGGGAATATCAGACCACCTAACCTGCCTCCTAAGAAACCTGGTCAAGAAGCAACAATTAGAAACGGACATGGAACAGTGGACCAGTTCAAAATTGGAAAAGGAGTACATCAAGGCTGTATACCGTCACACTGCTTATTTATCTGCAGAGTAGACCATGTGACATACTGGACTGGATGAATCCCAAACTGGAATCAAGACTGCCGGGAGAAATCTCAACAACCTCAGATGTGCAAATAATACCATTCTAAAGCAGAAAGTAAAGAGGAACTAAAGAGTCTCTTGATGAGGGTGAAAGAGTAAAAAGGCTGGCTTAAAACTTAACATTCAAAAAACTAAGATCATGGTATCCAGATCCATCACTTCATGCCAAACAGATGGGGAAAAAGTGGAAACGATGACAGATTTCATTTTCTTGGGCTCCAAATCACTGCAGACAGTGATTGCAGCCATAAAATTAAAAGATGCTTGCTCCTTTAGAAAAGGTATGGCAAACAACACATACTAAAAAAAGCAGACATCTCTTTGCTGAAAACAGTTCATAGAGTCAAAACTATGGTTTTTCCGGTAGTCACGTATGGATGTGAGAGGTGGACCATAAAGAAGACTGAGAGTCCACGAATTGATGTTTTCAAATGGTGGTGCTGAAAAGAACTCTCAAGAATCTCCTGAAGCTGTCAATCCTAAAGGAAATCAGTCTTGAATAGTCATTGGAAGGACTGAGGCTGAAGCTCCAATACTTTGGCCACTGGATGCGAAGAGCCAACTCACTGGAAAAAGACCTTGATTCTGGAAAAGACTGAGGGAAGGAGAAGAGGCAACAGAGGATGAGATGGTCGGATGGCATCACCCACACAATGGATATGAGTTTGAACAAACTCTGGGAAATAGCAAAGGACAGGGAAGCCATGTCCTCTACAAAGAGTTGGCCATGACTTAGCAACTGAACAACGCTCATCAAAATAATACACTTCTTTCATATCTCATTTGCACATAGCATGAAGAAAAGCAAACTATTTTAAAGTATCTGATCCTTGTATTCCAAAATTCATACACTGTTTAACCTACTTCTTAGTATATTCTGAGACACAAAAAATTATCTATAAGGTATTTAAACACATTCCAGCACTCTTGTCTGGAAAATCCCATGGGCGGAAGAGGAGCCTGGTAGGCTGCAGTCCATGAGTCGCTAAGAGTCGGACACAACTGAGCGACTTCACTTTTATGACTGGAGAAGGAAATGGCAACCCACTCCAGTGTTCTTACCTGGAGAATCCCAGGGACGGGGGAGCCTGGTGGGCTGCCGTCTATGGGTCGCATAGTCAGACACGACTGAAGCGACGCAGCAGCAGCAGATGGTAAAGCATCTGCCTGCAATGCGGGAGACCCAGGTTTGATCCCTAGGTCGGGAAGATTCTGGGGAGAAGGAAATGGCAACCAACTCCAGTATTCTTGCCTGGAAAACTCCATGGATGGAGGAGCCTGGTGGGTTACACTTCATGGGGTAGCAAAGAGTAGGACACGACTGAGTGACTTCACTTTCACTTAAACACATTAACCTCAAGGAATCACTTTTTAAAATGTTTAACAAGATAAATTTCTAATAACTGAAAAAAGTCTAAAAATGTGTCCTATGAATCTTCAACTTAAAAAGCAAAGTGTTAACTTAGAAATACGTCAACTAATGTATCTTTCTTATAGGCTATTATTTTGACTGCTTTATTAAAGTCAATACACACTAGGACCCCCTTAAGCAATATAAAATAGTCAAATTTTACTGAACATAGGACTCCATTGAGTCAAAGTTCTTAAAACTTGTATCTGAGAGGTACACACACTTTGAATCTAGAGAGGTTTAAACTTACAAAAGCTCCTTCCAAGACCTGGAAACTAACTCTAAGTTCTTTTTATACAGAGAGTACTGAAGTGTATAAGCTTCAGGGGCCCTGGATCCACCCCTGGGTAATCATTTAAATGGCAAGCTTAGAATTAACTTCCCAATATATTCCTGTTAGGAAAGTAAATATTTCAGAAACTAGAAAAATTTTTTTAAAAAACAGTACTTTTATTACATATGGCAAGGCAGTTTAGTTGCTAAGTTGTGTCTGACTCCATGCTACCCCATGGACTGTAGCCTGCCAGGCTCCTCTGTCCATGGGATTTACTAGGCAAGCATACTGGAGTGGGTTGCCATTTCCTTCTTCAGAATCTAGCAAGTTTTTGACTGAATATAATTAAGGTAGTGTGATGTAATGGAAAGAACATGAATTTCTGAGTCAGATACACCTGGGATCTGAATCCCAGCTCTGCCCTTCTGCAGGTGTATATGTAATACACATTATTTTACTAGAAATGGCAACCCAGTCCAGTATTCTTGCCTTAAGAACCCCATAGACAGAGAAGCCTGGTGGGCTACAGTCCATGGGGTCACAAAGAGTTGGACATGACTGAGCGACTTTCACTTCATTCTGAGCCACAGGACAGATTTAAAACAGTTCAGTTCAGCTGCTCAGTCATGTTTGACTCTTTGCGACCCCACGGTCTGCAGCACAGCAGGCCTCCCTGTCCCATCACCAACTCCCGGAGTTCACCCAAACTCACGTTCACTGAGTTGGTGATGCCATCCAACCATCTCATCCTCTGTCATCCCCTCCTCCTGCCGCCCTCAATCTTTCCCAGCATCAGGGTCTTTTCAAATGAATCAGCTCTTCACATCCGGTGGCCAAAGTATTGGAATTTCAGCTTCAACATCAGTCCTTCAGAAGTAACATCTAAAGACTGTTGTGAGGATTTGAGATAATTACAGTTCAAAGAGCCTAAATCAGAGCCTAGCACAAAGTAGACATTCGACATGATGCAGTTATTAATCTTATAAAGCAACTTCTCATACTATTAAACTGAAAAGCAAAGGGGGAAGAGTTTTTCATTATTACTTTCAAGAGGATAGGGAGAAGAGGCTAAGTATTGCTCAGTTAAGAGCTGCTTCAGATAAGAATGACTTGCAATCAGTATGTTAAAGCATTCCTCTTAGAAATGATGGCTTGCTTTTACAGAAAAGCATCTCTAAGGAATCTTGTATTTTCTTAAAGTAGGTAACAGATATCTCTTGAAGTCATTTGCTTAGCCATAACCTTTCTCATCTAAAGAGCAAACTCAGCTCCATGCTCTACTCAAAGTTCACTTAAATAAATGAAAGTCAAATTAACAAATTTTATTTTCAACTTTAAAGAAAGAAAGAAGGAATGTTTTCTTGTAGCAAAAGGCTCTGGATTAGTGGTTAAAGCAACTTCACACTCTGTTCTCAATTTCTCATTAATGGCATCAACTTGGGAAAGTAGGACTCTCAACTTTAAAAATGCTGGATTGCTCACTGATTTCAAAACAACAGAGAACTTTTAAAAATGAAATCTTCTATGCAAAGAATACAAAAATGGCTCTAAATGGCTAGAGAGGGAGATTTCTGAAGATACCCACTCCACCCCTCTTAGGCTTCCTGGGTCCTAGGGCTTCCCTGGTGGCTCGGATGGTAAAGAATCCGCCTGCAATGCAGGAGACCTGGGTTTGATCCCTCGGTTGGAAAGATCCCCTGGAGGAGGGCATGGCAACCCACTCCAGTCTTCTTGCCTGGAGAATCCCCATGGACAGAGAAGCCTGGCGGGCTACCATCCATGGGGTGGCAAAGAGTTGGACACGACTGAGCGACTAAGCACAGAGACGCTGTAATTTGATAATACCTGCTCTACATGAACACACTACTTTTATGCTTGAAAATACTAACTTTATGATTAAAAAATGATTTTCGCAGTCTCAGTGATGTTACTGTTTATTAGCAAGCACTTTCTAATATTATTTCTTTTATTCCTCACAATTAATCTGTGAGAAAGATTGCTATAGTGCCCATCTAAAAGATGGGAAAACGAACTAGAAAGAGTCTGTCAGCTCATTCACTCAATATTGTTGGATGTTACTGTAAAGCACTGACAAAGATCAATACAAAGAGCCCTGCTGCCTTCTCTAAAGAAAATCACATTCTAATAAAGGAGATACTGACTATTCTCTGAAGATGGGGCTATGAAAGGAGATGGAATGGTAGTTACCAGGTAGAGAAGACAGAAAAAGGAACATCTTACTTCTCTGAGACCCAAGGGAAGGAGTTGAGAATAAGTAAAGATACAGGTTAATGAATGAAATTGAAAGAGATCAAAGCTGAAGGTACTTACACAAGATAACTTTAGTAGTTAAGCTTCCTGAAGAAGAGAGAGAAGAGAATTCTCAATAAAGAGCTTGAGGACAATGACTAAAGTTTGAAATAGTTTCAAGCAGGAAAAAGGGAGCCGGAGCTCACAGGGACACAAAAAATTGCCCAGAGGCACTGAAAAGTCCAGCAAGGTTAGAGACCACAATCTTGGAATTTTCTCCAGGAGTGCCCAATAGTCTTAAAAAATATGAGCAGTGAAGACAGATGAATGGAATGGTTCAAGATGATTTTTGCTGATATTTCTGGCCTTGCCCTGGGAGACAACAGGAAAGAAGTGGCAACTGGTATCAGGCCCCACAGCCTGGGAGAATGAAAAGGGTCTTCTTGAGATCCCAGGGCACATTTAATGTGAGAAGAAAACAAGCAACACGTAGGATAGAATAATTCAATAAGAACAGGTTGCATTTATTTATAGTGTTTATTATGTGCCACTTGTAAGAACTGTGTATGTATTAACCCTATCCTTACAACTACCTGATGAGGTAGGTACTATTGTTTTCTTCTCTTTTACAAGAGAAAACAGGCAGAGGTTAAGTGATTTGCTCAAGTCCTACATCTAATAAATGAAGGAGCTAGGACAGAATGTAGTACGAAGTTTTAAGATTTCTAAAGTAGCGGATAACAAGTTTCAAGACAGAGTGAAGACCACAGTAATAGACAAGAGGCCAGATCTGTCCCATCATTACTATTTAGTACCAGTAGGAACACACAATAAACATACATTAAAATAAATGAATGAATGTCTGCCCACACGCACTGTATAAAGTTACAATTTAAACTAGAGAGAATATCTGTAATGAACGCATGCAAGTCTTCAATGACTGAGGGAGCATGTGTAAGAGGTTAGGAGACAGTCATAGGAATCACTCAAAGAATGGTACAGAAGGGCCCAAGCCACAAAAGTGATAGATGCGGCAATCATTAGCATCTGGGCCCAATGATTCACGGATTCTAAGGAAATAGGACACCTCAATTCAAGAAGATAAGCCTGTATCCTCAGGTCAAAGGTAAATTTCAGATGAAAAGAGGGTAAAGAATTCCCAGAACAGGTAGAGATGGCAGATGGTAGTCAATCTGCCGTGAAAGAAGGGCCTTACCGGGTATGGTTAACTGGCTGGGAGGAAGAAGTCATGGTGGAGGGAGTAAAATGTAGAGAAAGCTAGTGAACATAAAAGACTAGGCTAGCAAGTAAGTCTTCTGACACGTAATCCAAAGTAACTGCCAATACACACCTACATCTTTACTTTCAAGTCACTGTTTTAGGAGACTAGGCTAACTAACGTTTAAGGAAAAGTGATGATCATTAATGACCTACAAATTAAGGCTTCACTTACAGCTGAAAAAGAGTTCAAGTATTTTGGAATACTCCCAGAATCGACTTAGCTAAGTCATCGATTCCTGCGGTTTGGCTTCAAGGACTAGTTTCTCATTTAATCAATCATTCACTAACCATCCACACTGTGTCTAACACTTCAAGATTGAAAAGGGGATCTGGTATAAACTTCGGGCAGGAACCACAACCTAGTTCATGAATGAAACAAAAAAAAAAAAGAGGGTGGAAGAAAAGAAGGAAGGAAATAAAAACAAAATGTACTTTTAGATAAACACTTAATGTACGTATCTGGAATAGCAAATGGCAGCTGGCTTGCCTGGAGAATCCCATGGACAGAGGAGCATGAGGGGCTACAGTCTAAGGGGTCCCAAACAGTTGGGACACAACTGAGCAACTAACACTTACTTTAATGTATATTAGAATGTACACACCAAGTGTGTACTCCTTCAATAAAGTTATCGCAGAAAGGTTATACACTTACCCCAATGAGTAACTATCAATATTGTATTTTCTCTTTTGAATCTACCCCCACCCTACAAGAGCCAGTGGCATTCTTTGGAAACACCCCAGCAGTATCAAACCCATATACTTTGAGACTGATTTCTTAATGTGGTCCACAGACTGAATCTGTAAATGGCAACCCACTCCAGTGTTCTTGCCTGGAGAATCCCAGGGACGGGGGAGCCTAGTGGGCTACCATCTATAGGGTTACACAGAGTGGGACACGACTAAAGTGACTTAGCAGCAGCAGCAAGCTTCTCAAACTATAAGTTCTAAAAATGTAAGTACCCAAAACTGGCAGCATCACTAGAATAACAGTATAGCAAATAAAATTACCTGCAAAACTAACCTTCAATTTAACATATAAATTGTGGCATGAGTGGTCAGTCGCCTAGTTGTGTCCAACCCTGGTGATCCCATGGATGGGAGCCCATCAGGTTCCTCTGTCCATGGAATTTTCCAGGCAAGAATACCGAAGTGGGTGCCATTCCCTTCTCCAAAATGTGGCAGAATCATGACTAAATATTGGTATAACAATTTTCCACTGTGTGTTAGGTCCTGTTCTAATGCTTGACTCTCTATCTCACAACAGCCATGTAAAGTCCTACAATCTCATTTTACAGAGGAGAAACTGAGGTTAGAAGTGGTTAAGTAACTTGTTAAAGATAACACAACTAGAAAAAGGTAGAGCTGACATTCAAACTCTGATAGTGTATGAGCCCATACTCTTAACTATTATGCTCTCTAGTCTCTTTACTTTTTAGTCAGGTTTCTAAAACCTATGCTGAATACTCTAATGTAAAACTACATGAAAATTCCCTACAGACTACCCATAGTTTTACTCTTTTAAGTAGGCAAAGAAATACAAATTAAAACATTCAAGTACTATTTTTTCACCTATGAAATTAAAGATATCTTATCTAAGACACTGTTACAGGGTAGAAGTACAACCTTGAGAGATATAATTAATTCCTAAAGCATTCACTTTAGAGCCAGACTGCCTAGGTTAAAAAGAACCTTAGGTTCTGCTACTTCCAAGCAAAGTGACCTTAAGCAAATTACTTAACGTCTCAAGACCTCTTTTGTAAAAATGATGATAGAATCCTATAGAGTTATGCAAATTAAATTAGTTTACACATGCAAAGCACAGAGAGCAGTGTGTGGCACATTATAAGCATTCTGCAAGTGGAACTATTATTATTCCTACCTTTCTGGAGGTCAATGTGGTTGGTCAGTGTATCAGTTATGTTGAGTCGAGCAACTCCATAATCTTAAGTGAAAAAGTGAATCTGTTTAGTCCCTCAGTCGTGTCCAACTCTTTGCAACCCCATGGACTGTATAACCTGCCAGGCTCCTTTGTGCATGGAATTCTCCAGGCTAGGAATACTGGAGTAGAGAGCCATTCCCTTCTCCAGGAATCTTCCCTACCCAGGGATTCAACCCAGGTCTCCTGCATTGCAGGCAGATTCTTTATTGTCTGAACCACCAGGGAAGCTCCTAAATAATCACAGTTGCATTGTTTGTAATAGAGAAAGCATGTATTCACTGGAATCAATTAAACCTGTCAGCAAGGAAATGGATAAGCCAAAGCACTGCAGAGTATTAGGTAGTGATTCAAAATCATGTTTTTGATATATTTAATATGGAAATAAATGTATAGGAAGATACTGTATTTTTTAAAAGGCAGTATATAAAAAGATGGTACCTCAATTTTACTGTGTGCTTACACATGTATGAAAGATTATAAGGAAACACATCAAAATGTTAATATGGCTTACTTCCAAGTGGCAGGGTTACAGGTGATTATTACCTTACTTAGATGTTCAGATACTAAGCTATCATGAATATGCATCACTTTTATAACTAGAAAAGCTACTAAAATGAATTCATAGTTTTGCTAGACTACAACTGAATAATTTTCACAATATACTTATAGACATTAACTGTAATTCATGTTTTAGCTCAGTGATTTCTTACCAGTAGCACCTTTTTTGTTGACTTTATAATGATAAACAGGAACTATAATGAAAGTTCCATTATTTAAAGCTACAAACTGTCCAATAACTTTTATAAAAATCTAGCAAAACTGCTAACACCAAGATTAACAGCAAAATTTTTTTGCTGTTAAGATTAACAGATAATTTTTTTCCGAATAACAGCAAAAAATTATCTGAGGTCTCCCAATTTATAACACAATGGGAAGATACACTATTTTTTCTATCCTTAATTACATAATCTTGTTGAAATAGAGAAAACACTATTATTACCTAGCTACATTTAATGAATGAAACTTTCTCTTTTTCATTTGAATGAACTTATCGTGTGACTATTGTATTATTTAACAAGTCAAATTCTCACATTATACTCTATACTATTAAAACTGTTTCAAATTCAATAACTTCAGTACTAATAATTTGGTGGTAATAATTTTCTTGGCTCCTCAGAACTGCTTTCTAAGACAATACAAAATAGACACTTTATAACTACTGTATCTTTTTTATTTTTAAGCTTCTAAAGCCTGTGAGGTACTAACTATAACACAGCTGGCTGTCTTGAAACCATTAAATACAAAAAAAATCAGTCTAAGTGAAAGCAATACTTTAATGAATGCTATATCTCCATAACATCCCTATAAGAAAAAACTAAAGAATAAAAAACAAACCAGGCTTAGAGGTTAATTCTGCGCCCTGTGTGATTTGCGAAACTCTCATTCAATCTCTCTGTATGTACAGTCCAGGTAGTTTAGGCAACAGCTGCTGCTGCTGCTAAGTCGCTTCAGTCGTGTCCGACTCTGTGCGACCCCAGAGACAGCAGCCCACCAGGCTCCACCGCCCCTGGGATTCTCCAGGCAAGAACACTGGAGTGGGTTGCCATTTCCTTCTCCAGTGCATAAAAGTGAAAAGTGAAAATGAAGTCGCTCAGTCGTGTCCGACTCCTAGCGACCCCATGGACTGCAGCCTACCAGGCTCCTCCGTCCATGGGATTTGCCAGGCAAGAGTACTGGAGTGGGTTGCCATTGCCTTAGCTACTTACTCTAAATAAAAGAAACCTATTTTGAACATTAAAGCTGTTCCCTTAAATCTAACAAATAACACTAGAGCTAGGAGAAACAAAAACATTAACTTTCCCTCTTGTCCTTAAATTCTTGTGCTCTTAAGTATTTAACAACATAACAAATGAGTATCAGTCATTCTGTGGGTTCCATTTAACAATAACTTCTCTAATTGTCCATGCCACACAGGTGGTGCTCATCTAGAATTATTGCATGCACATCACAGCCAGAGATTCCTTATCATGACTGAGGATGCTTCTATAAACCAGTAAGTGAAACCATTTTCAGAAAATGTTCTAATGAAAATCACTTTCACAATTTGTCTCCTAAACTCTGAAGTCTAAGTCAAAAAAGGCAAGTCAGAGGAGAGACCAGTATTCCCATTCAACCATATCCCCCCCGTCCAATACAACCAAGCTTTTCAAGCCCATGCGGACAAACTACCCAACTACAGTACAGACAGTGAGGAATGACTATTACAAAGGTAAAAACAAAAAGTTCACCTGACAGCAACTAATCCTACAGAGTGAAACTGAAGCACAGGAGTGAGACACATGGCAACAGCAAGGAGATAAGGGCAGGAACTTCTTGGGACAGCATTCTTTGGTCCAAAGCCACAGTTTCCAGGAGTTTCACAACTACAGCTTCCTTTCTTAAAAAAGTTTTGTGTCCCCTGCTGTCACTGTGGGTACCAAAAAACTCCAAAAGATGTGAGATGCTATATATGTTGTTCATTGCAGCAAAGTTTACAAACTGGAATAAAATATTTCCTCCATCATCAATCTGTTACATACAAAAAGCTCTTCATTGTTTTCTGTCTTAAAAAGAACCAACTTCTCAGAACCTGATTTTACTGATGAGACTACAGCTGGGGTAGGTTTACACATTTACAAAATATCCTGTACCATCACTTACTATTTTGTAAAGATAACAAAACAATCTTCAAACATATTTTTATACTTTTTCACAGATCAGTTTTATAAAACACTCTGAAAGGAGTATTTGAGGCCTCTGCTTACACTACAATTTCCCTTAGAGTAGCTGTTATCTCAAATGGTAAAATACAGTAGTTTTAAGTGTGCACACATGAATACACACAAAATATTTTCTTTATGGAATAACAGGCATTTATTACTTCTGACTTGCAATCCATGCAGACTACAGTTAGGTAAATGACTGCTAACCTGGAAGGAAAAAAAAATCTGAAACTCTTAAGTATTCATTTACCAAATAAATCACTGAAATCACACCACTGAGGTTTTATGTAGCCATCCTTAATGAAAGTTCAAAGAACTATGATTTTTTAATTTACATATTAAAAAAATGCAATGGTTCTCATTGTAGGAACTGCTCATGAGTGATGTTAATACCCATGAGAAAATTAAAAACTCTTAGACACTTTTAAAAACTAGCAGATACTAAGTACTGAATATCAAACACTAGCTACTTGCAAACTTCATTTAAGGATTTTAGAGACACTTAAGAGGGCAACAAATTACAGATAAGAAAAGGTCTGAATTAGTTCATGATCATAATGCGCCTGAAAAAGAGAGTCAGTTTCAGTGCTGTGTGGTAACCTGTCACATACTCTGATACTCTTTAGCTAAAAGAACAACAAAATTCTCTCCCACAGCTTCTTCCCAACAATACAAGATCCAGAAAGGAGGGATATCGTTCTCTGAAGCTATACTGATACATCCCAAGACCCCAGAACAGTACCTGGCACACAGTCCTCAGTACTTCCTAAATGAATGAAGGAGTGGAAGAACAGGTAGGGACAGGCAAACCAAGAGATCAAAGAGTTGATTACACATAGATAAAGATAAAGCTGATTAATCAGAATATCCACAACAGTGAGTTGATGTCAAATGTGAGCTATTCCACCTTTTAACAATAATCTGTATTAGAAGTCAGACTTCAAGAATAGCAAACTTTTCTTAAAAATGTATAAAACTATTTGAAATTCTGAATAATTCTAGATTCTGCTCATTTAGTAGGAACTGATTCAGTAGGAAAACTATCACTACTCACAAATTCATAAACCCAGTTCACTGTTTATCATTATAAAGGAAAACGTGCAAGTGAACTTCACTAGTGCTCTTCTGTCAACATTTGTTACTTTCTTTGTACTTCCTCACGATTACTTAGGGAAAAAACTTCAGACATTCAAAATCCCTTTAATGTGCATTAAAACATCTAACTCTCCTGATTATATCCTATCTTTATTTACATAAAGTCCGAAGAGTCTTCACATAGGTATTAACATTTTTATTACCATCTGGGAATTCTGCATCAGGTGTATTTTTTCCTTCTAAATTTTAAGAATTCAGGGAGGTCCTCAAGTTCTCTAGGTCGGTTTCTTACTCAACTAGGACAATTACATTAATCTTTCCTCTAAAGTGCGAACTGTACTTTAGAAAAAAGCATGCTTTAAGAAGTGAATACAAACCCTCTTCACCGCCCCCCACCACTCAATATAACGTGCTTGTGATTCTAAGACAGGAAACCACAGCTTCTTCTCTAGTTTTCCTGGTTTAAAATCTTCTATTCAATTGCTAGTTTGTCCACCTTGACGTCTACCTGTTACAGAAGCGACATGAGCAAGTATGTCCAGTTTCTCTGTCCCAAGAGTACACTCTAATTGCTTGCCACTGGCTACCTGATTCAGATACGACAACCAAAGTTATACCATATAATACTAAACACCGCAGGGGTATGACTTAATTTAAGGCCAAAAAAGTTTCTAAACAAAAATACTTTTGCTGTCACTAAAAGCTAGAGTAAAGCAACTCACGGTGGTGACTACTTATTCTTTTGGGCTTCCATGGCTAGGAAATGAAGAACCAATCGTCTCATTTGTTTTGTCTTACTTCCCCTTGAGTGGCTAGGCCATTCCTGCACAGGAGAGTTTGTAAAGTGCATTGGAAGGTTGCGGATGAAAGATTCTGTAAACACACCGACGTTGTTAGTGTATTACTACAGAGCATTACGCGGAACGTCTGTCACCGCGTAGAGAGTAGGTGGACGGCGGAGCCCTTCCTGGAGAGGGGAAGAGCGGGAGAGGTCCGTCCCCGGCATCTTTTAGCAGGCCATCCTTTAGGCATGGTGATTTTTTTTCAACTGCTGCGAAACCTCACGTGAAAAGTTACACACACGCCCCACACCGGGAGGACGTAGACGGTCCCGGTCCCTGCAGGGCTGGGAGTCCCGGGGACCGAGCAGAAGCGAGGTGCTAGGGGTTGGGCCTACAGCCCAGGAGCGCGGCGAGGTGCCGGGACCGGCCGAGGGGCCCCGGCCGCAGCCGACGCCCGCGGGGCGACCGGAGGCGCAGCTCCTGGGCGGGGGCGCGGCGCCGGCCTCGGACGCCGGGGGCGAGGGGAACGGCCCCGGAGGGCGGCCGCGCCGGGGCCCCGCGCCACCCCGTTGCCGGGAAGGCTCGCGCCCCGCGGCCGGCGGCGTGGGGGATGGGAGGCCGGGCCTGCGGCCTGTTGGGGGGGAGTTCAGCCCGGGCCTCGCGTGCGGCTGTCGGCCGGGCCCCCCGACCCAGGGTCCCAGGCGCCGAGAAGAGACTCACCGGAAAGGCCCGGATCCGCATCTTGGTGTCCTTCCGGCTGCCCGTGCCTTTGCTCAGATTCGACATGGTGCTCGTCCCCTCCCCGGCGGCGGCTTCAGGTCGCACTCCGAGGCGCCGGTGTCACATTTAAGGCGGGCGGGCAGGCGAGGGGCGACGCAGGGGGCGGCGGCGGCGGCGCGGCCCCCGGGCTGGGCTGGGGAGCTGGCCGGCCCCTGGGCGGCCGCGGCGGGGGCAGCGGCGGCTCGGTCTCCGGCGGCTCGGGCTCGGCTGGGGGACTGCGCTGGCGCGGCGGCTCCGCGGGGTCCCCCTCACGCCCGGCTCGGCTCCCTTTATCGCGCTCCTCCGCGATGGCGGCGGCGGCGGCGACGGACAAACATCTCACTGCGCAGGCCGAACGTCCTCCTCCTCCTCCTTCTCCTCCTCCGCCTCAGCGAGACGAGATCCGGCCCAGAGGGTGGAGGGGGGAGGAGGGAGGGAGGAGAGCCGGAGAGTGGAGAGATTGGGGGGAGGGGGGAGGACAGGAGGGGGAGGCGGGCGGCCGCGGCAGGAGGAGGGGGACGCTCAAATCTCGCGAGAAGAGGGCAAGCCCGCTTTCCCGGGTGGGGCGGGGCGAAGCCTGCGAGCGGGAGAGGGCAACGGGAGAGGAGGAAGGGAACGGGGATTTGGGAAGGTGGGCCGGCGGGGCGGAGAGGTAGGAAAGGGGCGGGACTGAGGCGGGAGGAGTGAGCTGACTTTTTGAAAGAGGAGCGTTGGAGATCGGATCCTGGGTGAGGGGGCTGCTGATTGGTGGAGCGCCGGGCGAGGGGGCGGGGTCTTGTTCACGTGGACGGAGTGGGCAGGGGAAGTTCCGAGAGCCGGAGCCGGACTGTAGTAGGCAGTGTTCGGCTCCGCCTGGCTGGGCTGGGCTAGAGCGAGAGGAGGGTAGTCTCGGGGTGGAGCGTAGGGTGCTAGGTGGATAAGCACGTCCTGAAACTGGTTCCTGTGTTTTTCTAGGGCATGTGGACTAGGGATGGATACTTGACCAGAAGCCAGAAAGTTGAAAGAAGAGTTTGTGCAGGAGTTATTAATATATGCAGTGTCAGAAAGTAGAGTCCTGTATGCCTAACAAGGTATTCGGATTGGATGTGCACACTCCAGCTGTCAAGATTGACGGGTGGAAATCCATAAAATTTCCTTAAACTGCTTCACTATTGTCTGAGAGACCTAGAACTTACTAGTATTAAAATTTGTGTTTCGTTGCCTTTGAAATAACAACTCCCTTAACTCAGTGCAATATTTTGGTAAATGGTGTTAAATAGAAAATAGAATGATGGAAACCTAACCTTAACCTGCCAAGTCATTTTAAGAGTATGATACATTTTGAAAGCCAAAATTTTTGTCTTTCTTTTCAGTTTGCTGATAATTTGGGGGAATAAAAGTTTGGCATTGCATTCAAAAAGTCTAGTTTGATTCGTCAGTTTTGCTTTTCATTATGAATTTTACACCCTAATTTACCTCTTTGTAGTGTTATAGTTGTATTTCTGACTGCAGAGGAGTATGTGAGTTCCCACCAAAGTTTGCGATATCATTTTTAAGTAAGAACCTATTGTTGGAATGAATATTAATAGAATGTTAATACTTTTAAATTTTATTTTTAATGCCTTTTTTTAAGCTGAAGTTTAATTCTTTTTAAACATTTGGAAGCTGGGGGGTTTTATTTTTTATTTTTTGATAAATGAACTGGAATATACCTTTTTGATTTGTTCACTGTAAAGTTGGATTTTCCTTAAATTAATTTAATCCTGATAACTAGATTCACCAGTGTTGTGCTTTCACCCCTTACTTGGTTGAAATGCCCTACTGAAAACATTTTCTTGTTTTGTTTTCTGGTATTTGCTAATAATACAGAGCTTAAGAAACAAGGATGTTGCTTGAAGCAATATCTATGTAAATACTGAAGCTAAAAATAGGTCAAGAATTTTGCTGATAAGCTAACAAAGGGAGGGACTCTGATTTAAATGTAAGTTACTATGAGTCTTGGATAGGAGTTTATAATCTGTGTGCTGATTGAACCTTCATTTCCATAATTATTAGACTATATTAACAACCAATGTTTTTGTATTGGTTGCAGTGTCACATGGCTCAGTTTCTTTGTGATGTAAGAAGACTGCTCTGTCCAAGGGATGCTCCAGGCGAAAATACTGGAGTAGGTTGCCATGCCCTCCTCCAGGGGATCTTCCTGACCCAGGGATCAAACCCACTTCTGCACTGTAGGATTCTTTTTGCACTGAACCACCTGGGAAGCCCTTCTGCTCTTTTACTGGATGTATTTTGTGTCTTTGGGGGCAAGGGCTAGGCTGTTTGTCTAGAGTTCCTTATCTGTGAAATGGAGATAAAAAACAATGTTTCTTCCTTGGGCTACTCAAATTTAGATGATAAATACATTTTTTAAAACCCTGAAAGCAGTGCTCAGCATAGAGTAGTCACTCAAAACCTGTTGGCTGCTACTGTCTTTGGTAATTAAGGCCCAGCTTATACTGTCTTCCTTTATTCAATATGTAGGTTTCTTTAAGAATGCTGTATGTTTTTACAAAATGAATCTTACTTGGATTTCAGAAACCAATGAAGTAGTTTTTTAAAACACTAGAGAACCAGTGTAGGGTTGACAAGTGTATTTGGCAAGTAAGAGCATTAAAGGGCTTCCGAGGTGGCTCAGTGATAAAATAAATCCCTCTGCCAGTGCAGGAATCACAGGAGATGCCACTTTTATCCATGGGCTGGGAAAATCCTCCAGAGAAGGAAGTGGCAACCCACTTCAGTATTCTTGCCCAGGAAATCCCAAGGACAGAGGAGCCTGGCGGGCTGCAATCCATCATGTCGCAAAAGAGTTGAGCACGACTTAGCCAGTAACACAGCAACAACAAAAGAGCATTAAAAGAAAATAAATAACCGGAAGTATAGACTAGCTTCATTATTTTATTTTGCTTTTTAAAGTATTTTAACCACAGAAATGGAGGAAGGTCAGTTTGTGAATGAAGTTTGTTCTTTAGAACAATTCATTGAGGTGATTTTTCTTCTTTCAGTGTGAACCTGAGAAAACACCAGCGTGAACACCACACTAAAAGCCAGCATTTAGGAAACCCCCCCTGCATTAAAGCATATATCCATGTAATTGTGAAGCGTATAATCTCCTTTTGCTTTGTGAACTCAGATTTTCATATTATGGTTTTACTGAAGCAAAATTTAGCTGCATTTAAAAGAATCACTACTGTCTTCCTTTAGGTTGTTAACCACAAAAACCCAGAAAAATTCTTAAAAATGAATTTGTCTGCCACTGCCATAAAAAATTCTACTGCACATTTATTTAAAAGATATTCATTTAATGGCTGCTGTAAGGTAAATATATCGGGCGGTAAGGTAAATAAAACAGATGAGACCTACCATCACATAATATATAGCCCTTCCTCCCTCCCCCAAACTTGGAAACGACAGGTCCATGCTGGATTTGGCAATAACTTTTTTATACACTATAGTCCAGAAGTCAGAACTTTTCCTTCATAGAAAATCAACATCCTCAAAATGCCTATGAAATACCCTCTAAAGCAGCAGTAGGCCATTCTCCTAGTCCAGTCGTGTTCCCTGACCCGCAAATAGCAAATGAACTTTCAGGATATTCCTTTTTCTGTCAACTGCCACCTGATCCAGCAGAGAAAGGAGCGCGGGACTAGGAACCAACTAGATGTTACATGCCTGCCAGTTGGTATTCCCACTTATGCTGACCGTGTCCTGACACAGGAGAATTGTGGCCCCATTTCCATTTATTTGCAGGGAGCACGTGCAGTCAGAGAAGCCAGGAGGCTGAGTGGACCAGCCTCTTTTCTACATCCTAGTCTAGAGATGGGCAGTACAGACTGTGAGAAGCCAGTGAAAGGCAATAGCTTCTTCTTGGCCATGAATTTCCAGGTATCCAGGATACCAAGCCACATTAATCACTGCATCATACCTAGTGATTTGATTCTGCAGATATTGCTTATTAAAACAGCTGACAGCCTACCAATTTATTTGGAAAGATCTGCTCATTGGCTTTAAGCAGCAAAGGCTGTGTTAGGGAAAGATGCACATTCTTCAGATTGGAAGGGAAAGATCTGTAGATATTATCACGCCCTTGAAAAGAAGGGCTCGGTCTCCTTTCTTCCTTGTTTCCACCAGGCAACTAGTAAGTATTGTAGGCCATTAAATTTGTACATGTTTAGAGCATTAGCATTCATGTTTGCTTTATAAGATGACATGTTATAGGAGTATTGGATTGACAACATAATCACAGACATAAAAACTGTAGATCTTTTCTACTTTTTACTGTTTTTTTATATGTATATCATCTACACAAGAGCATGTAAGACCTATGAGCATAGGAAACAAGTTACATCTTGAATTAAAATCTTAAATGCCCATTGTATCATAAAAAACACATCTCAATTTTTTATCACATGTCATGCTAAACAAAATCATCTCACTGGCAGCTCTGGAAATCTTCTAGTTGGCCTGGACAGTGTTCTGTTTAATCCACATTTATCCAGTAAATTAATATTTTGAAAATAAAAATGTCTATATATACAACCGACAAACCTAATTTAACAGAATACATATTCTCAATTAAAAATTATAGGCATCGTGTCAATGTAATTTTATTTTGAAGACAAATAATTTCCTCTTACTGGTAACAGTAACTATATCAAGAAACCTCTGGGGGACAATTATGGATATGTATTGCTCTTTCTTTTGTGATGAGTAAAATGCATGTTGAAATTTATAACTGTTCAGCTCTGTCTTTGTGAAGTAAGTTAATTTTGAAGATGAGATAAAATGCAGTTCCAAAGGACTATAAATGTAAATAGTCTAAATTTTGTGCTAGACTTAGTAATTGTGTGAACTATAAATACAACAGTCAACAAATATAATAGAATAGTATTATCTTTCAATTTCTTCAATAAGCTGTTTGTTTTGAGTTCACAGTAAACCTATATTCTTTATTGTTACATTTTCAATAGTGCTGGTAGAGATGAAGAATTACCTTTAAGAAACTTACAGATTATTGTTTTAAATTGTTGAGGCCGATTTCTAGCCCCAAGTTGATATAATCAGTTAATTCCCACCAATAAGTTGATTTGAAGTTACTGGCATCTGAACCTCCTGGTTCTTGAATGACTGGTTTTTGGGCAGACAATCCACTTAATGGATGGTTCTAAGAAACGGACAATGTGGACACCCTGTTAAGATGAAACAGTCAACTTTATATCTCACCCAGGTTAAAACCTTGTAAAGATTTTTCATGTATAAGAACTTTAGATATTGTCCTTCTCTGCTGAGGGACTTTGTTGAGAAGTGCCTACCTCTGCATGAACCTTCATTTTTTGGGAAAAGTTGCTTTAGATGCTTGTATTGTTAAGGCAGTTTCACGCTATTTTATTAATTTTTATAGTTATGTTTGTCCTTGTTTGGGGGGTGGTACTTCCTATCAGCATCTCCTGATTTCTTGTTTTAAAGGATTCAACTGTTGGGTGTGGTCTTGGTGGGTAGTGGTGTCCATTTCCTATCGCAATAGCCAAAGGGGCCTCATGCCCACTTTCCACTGCCCAGCTCAACATGGGGATGTATTATGTAGACTCAGGCGAGCAGGCCTTCTCCTTGAGGCGGCAGCTGAGGGACACAGGGACACTTGGTAGGCATACAGGCAGTGGCAGTGGGTGGCCTAGGTGCCTCCCACTGGATGTCTTCAGTGTCATTTCTGCTCTTCAGCTTTCCAGAGATCCCTGGGTTCCTGCTTGTTCTCCAACCCTGATCTTCCACCTCCCTGCCTTTCTGTGACTCCTAACATGCTTTCCCCAATTTCCATTTTCACTTAAAATAGTCAAAGTTTGTTTCCACTGTGTATCAGTCAGGGTCCTGGCAAGAAACAGATGGCTCGCTCATACAGGGAACTTGAGGCGAGTTTAATTCAGGGACTATTTACAGAAGTGTGGGCAGAGTTAGGGAGTGGCCACGGGATGATGAAGCATCTCAAGACTAACAACAGAAGGGAGATTTGCATCCCTTCCAGACTAGAAGGGCTACGAGAAGTAGCCACCAGAACCTGGAGGCAGAATTCTCTCTGAAGCTTTGGAACAGGACTGTCTGAGAAGCTGAGACCTTAGGAGAGGACCCAAGCTGCCGGCTCAATAGGTAGGCAGACAGGGGAGAAAATACCGCAGCCTTACTCTTCTTCTCCTTCCTCTAGACTTCTGGCTGGTAACCTCCCATTGGATGAAGCTCACTGGAAGCCAGAAGGCAAGGAAGCCATTAATGGAGCCCATAAAGGTCAGCCTTCCTGAACACAGAGCAGAATGGAGAAGGGAACAGGGAATACCTGTGTAGAGTTCTTGTAAGACTTAACTGATAAAAATAAAATACACATTTATTTAAACCCCTTCATGTAGTTGTAAAGTCTGTGCGCAATAAGGAGATGCCTCGCTGAGGAGGTCAATAGAACTGATATCCAAAGCAGGTGTGCTTGCAAGGGCTGTCATTACCTGAAGGAAGGAAACCTATTTCCTTGATCAGAAGTGCCAATTGCCCTCTAAACTATGCAGCTGTGAGTCTGTGTTTCCCTCGGTGGTGGGCAGGGCCCTTTTCTAATTTGTATTAAAACTATCATATAGGGTTTCCCTGGTGCCTCGGTGGTACAGAATCCCAGGAGATGCAGATTTGATTCCTGGTCCGGGAAGATCCCACGTGCCACAGAGGAACTAGGTCCGTGTGCCACAACTATTGAGCTTGTGCTCTAGAGCCCGGGAGCCACAACTCAGTGAGCCCTAGAGCCTGTGCTCTGAAACAAGAGGAGCCACCACAGCGAGAAGCCCACGCAGCACAACTAAATAAAATTATTTTGAAAACCTATCATGTAGACAAACAGTGATTGCATTACCCATACACTAAAATTTTAAACTATGAAAGAATATAGTACAGTGGTTAAGCATGCCCGCGCTAGAATCAGACCACCTGGATTCTAAACCAAATTCTGCAATGTATCAATTTTTGTTGCTGTTCAGTCACCTAGTCGTGTCTGACTCTTCGAGACCCCATGGACTGCCGCACGCCAGGCTTCTTTGTCCCTCACCATCTCCTGGAGTGTGCCCGAGTTCATGTCCGTTGTATCAATAAATGTACCGTTTATTTTCACCCGTGAAATTAGGTTAATAATAATACCAGCTTCTCAAGGCTAACATGAGGATTAAGAGAAACAATGGAGGTTGAGTATTTGGCACAACACCGACATGCAGTTTGAACTCAAAGAACATGAACAATCGTTCCATGGTTGATTTCTAACCCTGTGTTTTGACTTTCATTCCTGCAGCCACCATCATATCCTGTTTGCTTGATCTCTTCCCCGGCGGCAGAAGTACCATCACCACTTACACAGTAGCCTTTCTGTCATCTGTATCTGGTATCTATACGACCATCATCTTCTCAATCATATCACTTTCCAATCAGCTTTCATTTTCCCTGCAGCTTTCACTTCTCTAGGCCTATTTCCTAGCTGTCTCTTACCTATGAAACTTGCTCCCAAGGTATCTGTCTTCCCAGGGAGACCCAGGAGCAGCAAGTCTTCTAAAACAACTGAAAAGGAGAAACAATGATGGGAATTTTGCTTTGACTTTCCAGCCTTGTCAAGATCTTCACTAACTTTTATACTATTAGGATATCCTTTCTGTAGTTTAAGATTTGACTTTACCACAATTCTAGGATTAAAATTGCAAATCAAAATCTTCACTAACTTTTATACAATTAGGATATCCTTTCTGTAGTTTGAGATTTGACTTTACCACAATTCTAGGATTAAAATTGTAAATCTACTGTGCTTGTTTTAAGGGCCGGCAGTGGACTTAAAAAAATAAAAAATAAACACGCAAAGCAATGTAACCCAACTGTCCCTTGTCATGATCTGTCTTATGCTGTGTTCTTACCTTCCAAAGCATATAAAGCATAAACCGTGGATATATAAATTACACGTGGTGCAATTCATCATCATGTGCACTTCCGCTTTTCTCTCTCCACTGCCATGTCACTTTTGTTGTGCACAAGAGAGCAGCGAGGTTCAAACTGACATCATGACAACTGAAAAATTATGTCTCATGTCAGTGTTAAGTACATGACAAATTAAATCCATCCTTAAGCCTTCTGTGTTCTCATCACTTTTCACCTTTATTATACTTCAGCACATGTTTTTAAATTTTCATTTAACCCTAATACTTGCCAATAATATTAACAGAATGCAAATTTAAAAGGCGTGCATGCTCAGTCGCTCAGTCGTGTCCAACTCTGTGAGTGTGAGTACTGTAACCTACCAGGCTCCTCTATCCATGGGATTTCCCAGGTAAGAATACTAGAGTGGGTTGCTATTTCCCTCTCCAGGGGATCTTCCCAGCACAGGACTCAAACCCATATCGCCTGCATTGGCAGGAGGATTCCTTACTACCAAGCCACCTGGGAAGCCTCAGTTTAAAAGGAGTGGATAGCAAACTCCCCTTGACACGCTTGCATTGATTTAATCTCAGATAACAACTTAGTCCTTAAGGTTTTGATTGAAAGTATGATGCTATATTAAAATCTAAAGTATTTTTATATCTATTGATAAGTAGGCAGTTCTTTCCATAATTGTGTCCAGACTTTTAGAAGTAATAGAAATGGTCCATAAGACTCTCGTTTGATCAACTCATTCACCATCAGTTTTTGGTGCATTTACACATCTACCATTTGAACTAATGTGGTAACAAGTGACCATGGCTAGGAATGGAGAAGGATTATGAATGAACTGATTATGAGAAACATCACTTTTTAAAACAAGCCAACATACTCTCCTTTATATAAATACCTGGCATATGGTCTGAACTCAAAGAATATTAGCAGTTATCAAGTGGTTATACCAAAGCCACGGAACAATTATGGTTGTCCATAAAAATAGTACACCCGAGGAGTTCCCTGGTGGTGAAGTGGATAAGAATCTGCCTATCAATGCGGGGGACACAGGTTTAATCCCTGGTCCAGGAAGAGTTCACTTGCCATGAAGCAACTAAGCCCATGTGTCACAACTGCTGAGCCCATAAGCCACAGCTACTGAAGCCTGCATGCTCTATGACCCATGAGCCACAACTAATGAGCCCCTGTGCCACTCTACTGAAGCCCATGTGCCTAGAGCCTGTGCTCTGCAAAAGAGGAGCTGCAGCAGTGAGGAGCCCACACACCAGAGCCAGAGAAAACCTGCGTGCAACAGCAAAACCCAGCACAGCCAAACAAACAAATAATATATACAATTTTAAAAAGTAGCGTATCTGAATCAGCCAAATTAATTTTGTTGCAAGTAAGAGAAAACTCAACTCAGACAGGCATATGCGACAATCATATCTGCTGTCTCACATAGCAAGTCCAAAGTTAGCGTGGGTTCTAGGTATGGTACATCAAGGCTCCAGCCCAGCCTTGTGACAATCTTCCCGGCCCTGGTCTTGGACTGATGGAGAGGTAGCTGCAGTCACCTCTGTATCTGTGTGTGTGTCTGTATCACTTACAGACACAACAAAGTCAACAATGCAGGAAGGAGAGAATTGTCTTTCTGTGTAATGAGCCAGAAAGCTGTTCCCAGAAGCAGGAGACTCTCTTGTGGCTCATTGGCCAAGACTAGATTACATGTATATTTTAACCCACTCAGTAGCAAGGAGAGTGACCTTAGTTTATGCTAATCATTGGGGTAAAATGGATTTTCGGAGTCAACTACGAGTACAGAACACGTTTATTTATCTGTGAAGAGAGTCTACATGGAGATTAAGTTTAAGGAAAGGGAAGTGTGTGTGTGTGAATAAAGGGGCATGATCTCAGGCCTCAAACTACAATGAAGTGAAAGGATAGCTCTCAAACACAGAAAAGGAAATCAAAGAGAAGTGTATCACTGCCAGGAATCCACAGAAAGATGCAGCTTGTCTCAAAAAGATGCCACGGGCGTGCACATGTACACAGACACTTGCACACTTCTCTCAGGGGTCACAGGCTTCTTTCAGAGGTACTGAAGAAACCTTATTCTCTGCTCCCTGCTTTAATGGGATCTATAGATCAGGACCACCACAGGCAAATGCGCACAAGGTGGGTGCCCACACAGAGCAACATGACAGGTGATGGAGAGGCCTCTCCACCCTCCAAAATGCTCCCCTCAAACACAAAGGAAATGAAATGCACAAAAACACAGAGAAATCAAACCAGCCATCCGCTTAGATGGACAAGAAAGCTAGCTAGCCATGATATATCGAAAGAGTTTCTGTGCTGTCTCTCCAAGCCCCCGTGGCACCCCATTCTCAGACCAAAGACATCAGTTCCACTACTGGATAAAGCATGCCTAAAGTTTTTTCAAAAGTAATGCTTTTTCTGGATTCCACATATATGCGTTAATATAAGATATTTGTTTTTCTCTTTCTGACCTGCTTCATTCTGTATGACAGACACTAGGTCCATCCATGTCTCTACAAATAACCCTATTTCATTTATTTTAGTGGCTGAGTCAATATTCCATTGTATGCATGCGCCACGTCTTCTTTGTCCGTTCATCTGTTGTGCAGCATTTAGGTTGTTTCCATGTCCTGGCTACTGTAAATAGTGTTGCAATGAACATTCTGGAATGTATAAAAATAGTACAGATGAATATATTTCCAGGGCACGAATGGAGATGCAGACTTAGAGAACGGACATTTGGACACAGGCAGGGAAGGGGAAGGTGGGATGACCTGGGACATTAGGATTGACATATATTCACCACCGTGTATAAAATAGCAAGTGGGAACCTGCTGTAAAGCACACGAAGTTCAACTTGGTGCTCTGTGATGACCTAGGAGGGTGGGATGGGCTGAGGAGGGAGGGAGGGAATATATGTATACATAGAGCTGATTCACTTCACTGTACAGAAGAAACTAACACCACATTGAAAGCAATTATATTCCAATAAAAATAAAACACAAAAAAGTAAATGTCTATGGGAAGTAGACTACATTAAGCCACTAACACCTTGGCATTAATTGTTACATCACAGAAACTAAGTGTACCTGAAAACAAGCAAATTTCCTAGATGGATAGCATCTTTAAAAAAGGAGATAAAACTGCTGTATCAATTTGCTTAGATTTCCAGTAAGACAAGCATGTCTATGTAAAACACATGAGAAAAATAATGTGATGATGAAATTCAAACATGTGTCCTACTTGAACCAATATATGAGGAAGAAACCAGGAACTAAGCCTCTCAGGAGAAGGCCGGTAGCCCTCTGGGATCTCCTCTTTCCCTGGCTTGTCTTGCAAGGGGAATCCTGGGATTGTGTTCTTTACTCCACCTCCTGTTTATTGGTGAGAGATTGGCTCCTCTCCACATTACAATGGAAATTAAGATTCCCAAGAATCAAGTATGACTTTGGGATCATTTTAGACCCTCCTAAGGGAGTGAGTGGGCTTTCCCGGCGGCTCAGTGGTAAGGAATCTGCCTGCCAATGCAGGAGACATGGGTACAATCCCTGGGTTGGAAAGATCCCTTGGAGAAGGAAATGGCAACCCACAATAGTATTCTTATGTGGTGGTAGAGGTAAAGAACCCACCTGCCAATGCAGGAGCCTCAAGAGATGAGGGTTCAATTCCTAGGTCAGCAAGATACCTTGAAGTATGAAATGGCAGTCCACTCCAGTCTTCTTGCCTGGGAAATCCCATGGACAGAGGAACCTGGCAGGCTACAGTCTATGGGATTGCAAAAGAGTCAGGCATGACTTAGCGACTAAACAACAACAAGGGAATGAATAGGAATGTGAGAACTTTGTATCGGGATATTTAGCTCAGAAATGTTTGTACTTCATTGATGTTAAAAGGTTTTTTAATCATTCTGGAGCCCTTCTGGCTCTTGATCCTGTCTTTACTATTTGAGAGCAAAGGTGTGTGTCCCCCAGAGATGTAAAGAGATGGTGTAACAAGGAAGCTTTCCTTTGGGAATAGAAGTTCGTACTTGATGTTTAGGTCAGATCGATTCCTGATCTATTGTTTAGTTTGCTTGATTCACTAACTTCCTAAGAGTAAGGCACTATCTAACCTTTAGAAATTGTGAATCACTATATTGTACACCTGTAACATACAATATTGTACATTAATTATACTTCAATAATAAATAGATAAATTTAAAAAATATCTAAAGTATAAGTTCTGGACGTTCTTATTTAGGTTGCAAAGGAGGGAAGCTTACCGTTGATTGAACATCTACTACATGTCTTTCATGCCTCAGTTTTGCTCACTTCTCTTGAAAGCAGCCCTGTGCAATTCAGTTTTACTAGGATAAAACAATGAAGGGCTTTGGGTTCAAGCCCAGGTACTGCACTCAAGCTGAACGACCTGGGCTCTCCTACAGAAGAAGATAGTAACAACACCTACTTTGTGAGATTGCTGTAAATATTAAATCAGTTAAGGAATCTTCAACACTCTTAGTTCAAATTTAGACCATGCAAATAATAAGAACTTAATAGAAATCTGCTCGTATTTTATGGTTTTTCTTATTTTACCTATCAGAAAGTCATCTCTCAAAGAGATTAAGTAACTTGTCATATCTGAGAGAGGTTATTTGCCTAAGGTCACTGCATTAATAAATCATGAGAGAGGGATTCAAACACTTTTTTCTAATTTCAGGTTGATCCATTTCTAGAGTCTGCATCTTTCACAAATAGTTAATATTCTTGCTGAATCATCTACTTCACTGCTCTACTCCACACAGGATAATAGGATGAAGCTCCCTAAAATTTGGAGAGAGGGATTTTTTTTTGTTGTTTGTATCTTCCTTAGTGATCTGTACTTAAGGGCCCTAAGTGGATGTTGCCAAATGCTGAATGATGGAGAGTCCTTGCCTAAGACCCTGACAAACTACAATTGACCTCCTGTATCCAAGGGTTCTGCATCCAGGGATTCAGCCAATTAAAGGAACGAAATAATTTGGGGGAAAAAATTCCACCAAGTTCCAAAAAGCTAGACTTTGCCACACATTGCAATTAGTTTTGCACTGTATTAGGTATCATAAGTAATCTAGAGGTGATTTGATGTACACAGGAGGATGTACATAGGTTATATGCAAATACTTCACCACTTTACAGAAGGGACGTGAGCATCCATGGTGGTCCTGGAGCTTAATCCCCTTTGAATGCTGAGAGATAACTGTATTTTGCCATTCTCAGTGATGATCTGAAAATGTAATAAGATTGCTGTGATCTTTACTCACGAAGACCATCTCTCTGTCTTAAATGTAATAAGATTGCTGTGATCTTTACTCACGAAGATCATCTCTATGTCTTTTAAGACATAAGTTAGCTAGGAAAAATTGAGTTTTGCTGAGTATGTTCTTCACATGGTAGAGAAACAGAGATTTTGAAGGGAAATTCATTTCTTTAGCTCACCAGAATGTATAGATAGATATGTGAGACAGTCCCAACTGTGATTATGTGTTGCTTTTTTTCAATAACAGTACTGGAATGTTTTTGTTTTGTTTTCTGTCCAGGGCTTACTTTCTACATCAAATATATTATGAGAGGGAGTAGGTGTGAATTATAAAACATGGTGAACAGGCACATGTCAGAGGATAATTTTGTTGAAATCTTTTTTCTTGGAGCACACCCCAAAAGACTGAGATTGCCAAAACCCTTCCTTTGGTAGGGGATCTCATCAGTCATTATCCACATTGTCCCCTTAGTGTTACACGTGGGAACTATTGGGTTTAAGTGCTTTGACATGGTAGAATCAAACAAAAGCTGGAGAACCAGAACATGACCCTTGTCATCATGCTGATTTTATTGACTTGCAATATTCATTCTCTTTTCTATTTTTTGAGGTTTTATTATATATTTATAGGTTTATTTCCTTTTCTTCTTTCTAAAAATCAAGATATAATTGACATGGTAACATTCTATTTCTTTCTGGTGTCCAATATGATGATTACTGTGAAATGATCATCACAGTACATAGTTACAAATTTATAATTTTTTTTCTTGTGGTAGAACTTCTTTATATTTTAACTTACAAATGGATATACCAGATAGATTTGGATTTATGACACAAGATCAAACTGAAAATGCTCAAATCAAACAATCAGCAAAGAGAACCTTGATATAGTTCAGCTGACCTATCAGACAAGCTTGCTATTTGATACCAGGATTTTGAAGGCATTTCAATGCATTATATTATGGGTTATAGCAAATATAATTGGTGATTTAACTTGAGTATTTAAGTCACCACAAAAGAGTTGATTTGAAATATTTAAATCACCCTGGAATACAAGAAGAAATGCATTGTTTCCTTATATGTAAAGTTGTACCCCAAGTGGGAAAAAAAGACTCCCAGACAAAGTCTGGATTCTATTTAACAATAAGCAGGCTGATATTTTTGGGAGAGAAGTGTACTGATGTTTTCCATAGAATATGAACTGCATTAGAAAAGAAGCCTTGCTGGATGGATACAGGAGTAAGTGGACAGATACCTGATAATATATAAATATTCTTGATAGTCATGGCAACCCACTCCAGTATTTTTGCCTAGAGAATCCCCATGCACAGAGAAGCCTGACGGGCTACAGTCCATGAGGTCACAAAGAGTTGGACATGACTGAGCAACTAAGCACAGCACAGGGAAATGTTAATTGTACTATGCAGGCCATGGGTGGATAGGTATTCACAGCATATTTCTTTCAACCTTAGGTAGATTTAAAATTTTTCAATAAAATGTTAGAAAAAATATGAATGTGTGGATTAAATTACTTATTTCGTTGTTCAGTTGCTAAGTCGTGTCCGACTCTGCAACCCTGTAGACTGCAGCACACCAATAGCCCTGGTCTATTGCTACCTCCGAAACTTGCTCAAATTCATGTCCATTGAGTCAGTAATGCTATCTAACCGTCTCATCCTCTGCTGCCTCCTTCTCCTTTTTCCTTCAGTCATTCCCAGCATCAGGATCTTTTTCAACGAGTCGGTGCTCTGCATCAGGTGGCCAAAGTATTGGAGCTTCAGCTTCAGCATCAGTCCATCCAATGAATATTCAGGACTGATTTCCCTTAGGATTGACTGGTTTGAGCTCCTTGCAGTCCAAGGGACTCTCGAGTCTTCTTCAGCACCATAGTTCAAAAGCATCAATTCTCCCACGCTCAGCCTTCTTTATGGTCCAACTCTCACATCTATATGTGACTACTGAAAAAAATTGCTTATAGTCAGATTTAACTGAAGAGTCCAAAAAATGTATGTGTTATAAGAAGTCTCACTGTAAGTGAACTTGATACATGAAAATGTAGAATTAATGGTATTGACTGTAATTTATTGAGTGCTTAGTATGTAAAAGTATGAGTGCTTAGTATGTTATTGTTCTTTAGTTGCTAAATCATGTCTGACTCTTTGCAACCCCATGCACTGTAGCCCACCAGGGTCCTCTGTCCATGAAAATTTCCAGGCAAGAATACTGGAGTGAGTTGCCATTTCGTTCTCCAGTGGATCTTCCAGACCCAGGGATTCTGAACCCATCTCCTGCATTGCAGGCGGATTCTTTACTGCTGAGCCACCAGGGAAGCCCATTTTCTAATTTAATGTAATACAATTACTATTTGAAGTACATATTATTATCCTTATTTCACTAGTTAGGAAAAGATATAAAAAGGTTACATGACTTTCAGGAAAATGTATATCCAGTAAGTGGCACAGTTGAGAGGCAAACCACATAAGTCACTGTACTCCAGGAAAGGCAAATCTATTATTATTAAAGTTACTTTATTTGGCTGGGTCAGATCTTAGTTGTGGCTTGTGGGATCTTCATTGCCATGTGTGAGATCTGTTCCCCTACCAGGGATTGAACCTTGGCCCCCTGCATTGGGAATGTGAAATCTTACCCACTGGACTAACATGGAAGTCCCCAGGAAAAGGACATTTAAATTAGAGACGTTTAGAGATTAAATTTTCCCGCTCCTTGGTACAAATGACACAAAGGAGAATCCCAGAATTTCTACTCTTTGATCAAGGCTTTTGCCACATAATCTCTCTCAAAGTACAGTTTTTTGGTTTTGGTTTTGGCTACAAAATGGATTCACTATAGGATTCTTTTAAGTAACAGATTTCTATAATGTACTCCAACTATCATACAATACAGCAGAATTTGATCTGTATACTTTTTTCAGGTATTGTATATGTCATAAACAGCAGCACCAAGATGCTATGAACAGTATGTCCAAAAATGTAAATTCCCTTGAAGTTTTGAATGCACTGAAATTGTGCACACTTCTCGGTGGGAGAAACACACAAAATTCTAAAATAAATATGTATTGCATCCATCCATTTGAGTGAAAATGCTATAATTCTGATAATTATGGATTTTTTTCACAGTTTAATTCCAAATCCATGTCGTTGTGGGATTTTTTTTAAGCAATGACTGATTTATATAGTGCAAACCACCAAAAGGGGGAAAAAAATGAATGTAGAAAAGGGAAGTTGAGCATCAAAAGACAAAGAGGGCATATTTATATCCTTTCCTCCACTTGTGTTCCTTCCAACGTATGTCTTCAATTCTGCCCCCAAAATTCTGCCATGGGAGTGTGGCAGCACCGAGGAAATAAAGAGACCCACTAAAGCTTTCAGGTTTTAAGTTCTCAGCAGATGCTCATCTGCTCTAGTGCTATTGGTCAAATGTTAGGTAGTTTGGGAATAAGAAATCCTGGGTTTAACCTGTGGGCCCACCACTCACTAGAGGACTATAATGAAGCTCTTTATCTTCCGAGTCATTTGACTGATGGAAATAACTACTTACCTCACAGGATTATTGCCGGCATCAAAGGAAAATGTGTTTATACTTTGAAAAGTGAAAGTGTTAGTCATTCAGTTGTGTCCGACTCTTTTCAATCCCATGAACTGTAGCTCCCCAGGCTCCTTCCTCTGTCCAAGGGATTCTCCAGGTAAGAATACCGGAGTGGGTTGCCATGCCCTCCTCCGGAGGACTTCCCTGACCCAGAGACGGAACCCAGGTCTGCACTGCAGGCAGATTCTTTACCATCTGAGCCACCAGGAAAGCCCGTTTATACCTTGAAAACAAAATGACAAAACTATAAAAACTAAGACCATGCAATGAACAGTTCTTAAACTTTGCCATTTGTTTTCACCATTTTCTGTAAGGCATAATTATGTTTCCATTGTGTGATGAAACTGGGAACAAACTTTTGTGATTTTAGAACAAAAAAGACAGTTCTTTATGAGTGGCTTGCATAGCTACATACATTTCAAGTGAGACGCTGATTTCCTCTATTATGGACTATCTTTTCAAAGATTTTGGTATAGTTAACAGCCTTGAAAGACAGAGGTAGTGACTATCTCTGGAGCAAAGAACAGTCATGTTTATTGTCCTGTATAAATGGTTTGGGTTTTCTAACCTCAGGGTCCTTTCTCCCATAACACAATCCGCTGTATGTGTAGTTATCCATCTGGGCCTGTGTGTGTCATCCTGTGGGAAACGGACCTTGGGGAGCAAATGCAGATTTTTTAGCTACTATCACTGCTGTGTATGATAGAGCAGAGCTCTTGTCTCTGACCCAGGAGTTTTGTGTCTTCTGTCAGTCTTCATGAAACTGTTGCTCTTCAGTCACTAACTCATGTCTGACTCTTTGCAATCCCATGGACTGTGGCATGCCAGATTCCTCTGTTTTCCACTGTCTCCTGGAATTTGCTCAAACTCATGTCCATTGATCCAGAGATGTTATCTAATCATCTCTTCCTCTGCCAACCCCTTCTCCTTTTGCCTTCAGTCTTTCCCAGCAACAGGGTCTTTTCCAATGAGTCAGTTCTTTGCAAAAGGTGGCCAAAGTGTTGGAACTTCATCTTCAGCATCAGTCCTTCCAATGAATATTCAGGGTTGATTTCCTTTAGGATTGACAGGCTTGATCTTTGTTGTCCAAGAGACTCTCAAGAGTCTTCTCCAGCACCACAACTTGAAGCCATCTGTTCTTCTCTGGTCAGTCTTATTTCCCTGGAGAAGAAAATGGCAACCCACTCCAGTATTCTTGCCTGGAAAATCCCATGGACAGAGGAGCCTGGTGGGCTACAGTTCATGGGGTTGCAAAGAACAACTGAGCAACTGAGCACACCAGTCTTCTTTATGGTCCAAATCTCACATATGTATATGACTACTGGAAAAACCATAGCTTTAACTATATGGACCTTTGTCAACGAAGTGATGTCTCTGCTTTTTAATACACTGTCTAGGTTTGTCATAGCTTTCTTTCCAAGGAGCAAGCATCTTTTAATTTCATTATTGCAGTCACTGTCCTCAGTGATTTTGGAGCCCAAGAAAATAAAATCTGTCATTACTTCCACTTTTCCCCCGTCTATTTACCATGGAGGAGGGCATGACAACCCACTCCAGTGTTCATGGCTGGAGAATCCTGTGAACAGAGGAACCTGGCAGGCTACAGTTCAAAGCATTGAAAAGAGTCAGACACAACTGAAGCGACTTAGCAACAGCAGCAGATGGGACCAGATGCCATGACCTTAGTTTTTTAAGGTTGAGTTTCAAACCAGCTTTTTCACTCTCCTCTTTCACCCTCATCAAGAGGTTCTTTTGTTCCTCTTCACTTTCTACCATCAGAGTGGTATCATCTGCATTACTGAGGTTGTTGATATTTCTCACAGAAATCTTGATTCCAGATTGGGATTCATCCAGCCTGGCATTTTGCATGATGTACTCTGCATAAAAATTAAATGAGCAGGGTGACACTATACAGCCTTGACATATTCCTTTCCCAGTTTTGAACCAGTACATTGTTCCATGTCTGGTTCTAACTGCTGTTTCTTCACTCAGATACGATTTCCTCAGGAGATAGGTAAGATGGTCTGGTACTTCCATCTCTCTTAAGAATTTTGCACAGTTTGTTGAGACCTACACAGTCAAAGGCTTTAGCATAGTCAATGGAGCAGAAGTATATATTTTTCTGGAATTCCCTTCCTTTCTCCATGATTCAGTGAATATTGACAATTTGATATATAATTCCTCTGCCTCTTCAAAGCATAGCTTATACATCTGGAAGTTCTGGGTTCATGTACTGCTGTAGCCTAGCTTGAAGGATTTTAAGTATAACCTTGCCAGCATGTGAAATGAGTGCAACTGTAAGGTAGTTTGAACATTCTTTGGCATTGCCCTTCTTTGAGATTGGAGTGAAAACTGACCTTTTCCAGTCCTGTGACCACTGCTGAGTTTTCCAAATTTGCTGACATATTGAGTGCAGCACTTTAACAACATCATCTTTTAGGGTTTGAAATAGCTCAGCTGGAATTCCATCATCTCCACTGGCTTTGTTCCTATTAATAACACAGCTGCCTAAGGCCCACTTGACTTCACACTCCAGGATGTTCCACTCTAGGTGAGTGACCATATCATCATGCTATTCAGGTCATTAAGACCTTTTTTGTATCATTCTTCTGTGTATTCTTGCCACCTCTTCTTAATCTCTTCTGCTTCTCTTAGGTCCTTACTGTTTCTGTCCTTTACCGTGCCCATCCTGGCATGAAATGTTTTCTTGATATCTCTAATTTTCTTGAAGAGATCTCTAGTTTTTCCCATTCTATTGTTTTCTTCTATTGCTTTGCATTGTTCATTCAAGAAAGCCTTCTTATATCTCCTTGCTGTTTTCTGGAACTCTGCAGTTAGTTGGTTATATCTTTCCCTTTCTCCCTTGCCTTTTACTTCTCTTCTTTCCTCAGTTATTTTTAGAGCCTCCTTAGACAGTCATTTTGCTTTCTGCATTTCTTTTTCTTGGGGATCGTTTTGGTTACTGCCTCCTGCACAGTGTTATTCATCTTAATCCATAGTTCTTCGGGCACTCTGTCTATCAGATCTAATCCCTAAATCTATTCGTCACCTCCACTGTATAATCATAAGGGATTTGTTTTAGGTCATTCCTGAATGACCTAGTGATTTTTCCCTACTTTCTTAATTTAAGCCTGAATTTTGCGATAAGGAGCTCCTGATCTGAGCCACAGTCAACTCCAGGTCTTGTTTTTGCTAACTTTAGAGCTTTTCCATCTTTGGCTGCTAACAACATAATCAATATGATCTCAGCATTGACCATACGGTGATGTCCGTGTATAGAGCTCTTGGGTTGTTGGAAAAGTATGTTTGCTATGACCATCATGTTCTCTTGGCAAAACTCGGCTAGTCTATGGCAGGCTAATTTCTTTGTTGGCAAGAAACGTAAAATCTCAGACCCTTCACAGTTCTTGATAAGAAGTTGGGATGTATAACAGAGACAAAACCTTTTTGCCTCTCATGTCTTGAGACCAGGTTTACAAAATATATATCACCTTTTTGAGAGAATAGGAAGCATGTGGTAGGAATAAACACTAGGCTCTGTGGCCAGACTGTCTGGGTTCTAATCATGTCTAGGACTCTTTTTAGTTTGAATTCCTCCAGAAACAAACTCTGAGATAAGGATATGAGAGAAAACAGTTTATTTGGGAGGTAATCCCAGACATCACTGGTAGGAAGTAAGGAAATAAAAAAAGGGGAGGGAAGACTGCCAATAAATGATGAATTTTTAAGTAAGTTATAACTGTGGGTAACAAAAGTTTAATTCCATTCAGAAACTCTTAGGAGGCAGTATAGAACATGTGCCTGAGGAGGGAGGGACTCAAGATATTTTATACCAAATCCCATTCATCGTTGATTGAGGACTCCTGGGAGGAGGTTGGGACAGATTCTAGGCTTTTCTGGCCTGTCTAACATGCAGCAAAACATACACAGAGCGGCCTGCAGCAGGCCCTGGCAGTTAGAAGTATGGCCTGGGTGTGTACTACATTGATAAGGCCAAGGAACTATAATTGGCACACCCACAGCCTTTGCTACAGACATCCTCTATCAATATATTCTTAGGAGGTCACTCAACCTGTTTAAACCCTAGTTTCCTCCTCCATAAAATGGAAATAATAATAGCTCCAACCATCTAGGGTTGAGAGAAGGATTCCAGATTCAATCCATGTAAAATACTTAAAGTAGGTCATAGCATTTCCTAAGCACAGAATAAAATGTTGGCTATTGTTATAGAAGAAGATGACATTTATTGATTGGTTAGTATTTCCATATCATTCTCTGATATCCTGGAGGTCAACTTCTAATGCCCAAACATCAAGAAGTCTGATTTTAGTAACTGCCTGTGATGGACTCTTAACAGATTCAAGGTGTATTTATATTTGTGTTTGTCAAGGGCCAACATTGGCTGTCAAGATGTGTTTAAAACTTATTATTCCTATTTAAATTTCTTTAGAGAATTTTAAGGGGCTAAGCACTCCTAAACTCTTTAATTTTAAGATTAACTGCTTTGTCAGAGAAACCAATTAAACTTTATTTGAAGTGTCAGTAACACAGCAGTTTTAAACTCAGTTTTCTGTTCTTCTATTATGGGAATGAGAATATAAAAGAGAAGTATATTTTAAACTCAGTTTTTTAGCATTATGTATCATTTATGTTAGGCTCCTGCAAATCAGCATCATGGTAGCTATGGAATTCACCAAAGGAAAACACTCAAGAATTTTAGTAATCCTCTTGGTAAAATTCTGCTGTTATGCTAAACACAAGAGAAAGAAAGCACGGTTTACCAAGGAACAGACATATTTATGGAAACCAGCTCTTCAAAGGTCTATGCATGCTTGTGTGCTCAGTGGCTTCAGTCATGTCTGACTCTACAGACCCTATGGGTTATAATCTGCCAGGCTCCTCTCCAGGCAAGAATACTGGAGTGGGTTGCCATGCCCTCCTCCAGGGGATCTTCCCAGGGATCAAACCTGTATTTCCTGCATTGCAGGTGGATTCTTTACTGCTGAGCCACCAGGGAAGCCCTCAAAGGTCTACAGATTTGCCTATTTCCTAATCTAATAAAATCCTGGATCTCCATTACCTTTAATTGTTCCCAAACAGTCCTCTTGCCTTGCTCTGCTTTGACTTTTAATCTCTTATTTAAAGAATTCTCACTTTTATAAATGTATTATGTGTCTTAAATTAAGACTTTTAAGTTTTTATGTTAAGTCTTTATATTGAGGAAATTGTCTCAAGCATTTTGCCCAAAATCCTTTTTCACTTTTGCAGTTGCTAATTTAGATATTATATTCTATGTCTAAATCTGAAGCTATCTTAATGCAGTATATATGTGGATATTTTTTAAAAGTTAAGAAAGTTGTAATCTTTCTATAAATATCTTACCAGTGTTTAGACTGAAAGATTTTGACAGTTTTAATGAGACGTTTTATTTTTAGGTACTTCTTTTTTTCCACATTTAAATGTCTTACATTTGAATTCTATTAAATGGTACTTATTTTTATTATAGACCAAGAAAAGTTAGAAAAACCTGTAATCATTCTTTTCTTCCATTAGTCAACTTAAAAGAGGTTTTTTTTTTTTTTTTTTGATGTCTTACTGGCCTATAAAATTTTTCTAAGTAGGAGGTAGATTAAGATTTCCTATAAACTTAATTCATATGTACTATAGCATTATTTTTATTTCTTGAATTTTATAGCCATTTTCTTTCTCTCTCAGCATCATTTTAATAAAACATATTACTATAGATAATACGAATCAAATGTTTTTATCTTAAAAACAGATCATTAGGGAGAAAAAAATAAATAAAATTCATGATTTAACCGATGCTCTTATTAAGAAAGTACATAAGTCAAGTTAAAAAAAAAAGTTCAAGTTGTATTACAGATTTATGGGTGTTAAGAAACTATTTTAAATGTTTTAAGTAGTCTGTATATATATATACTTATAAAAATAATACATCTTTATTTATTTAGTAATAACTTTGAAATATCTTTTTGCTGCATTTATTTAAATTTTTAAAATTATTCTTACTTCTGAAATGTAAACATCAATTCATATCCTCTGAAAATGGATTTCAATTCTTGCTTTTTCAATGAATTCCTCCTTGGACATTAAACTCCATTTTAAAAAGCCAACATTTATTTATTCTTTTATTTATTGATTGCTTGATGTTTACTATAACTGGACATGGAACAACAGACTGGTTCCTAATACGAAAAGGAGTACATCAAGGCTGTATATTGTCACCCTGCTTATTTAACTCATATGCAGAATACATCATGAGAAATGCTGGGCTGGAAGAAGTGCAAGCTGGAATCAAGATTGCCGGAAGAAATATCAATAACCTCACATATGCACATGACACCACGCTTATGGCAGAAAGTGAAGAGGAACTGAAAAGCCTCTTGATGAAAGTGAAAGAGGAGAGTGAAAAAGTTGGCTTAAAGCTCAACACTCAGAAAACGAAGATCATGGCATCCGGTCCCATCACTTCATGGGAAATAGATAGGGAAACAGTGGAAACAGTGTCAGACTTTATTTTTGGAGGCTCCAAAATCACTGCAGATGGTGACTGCAGCCATGAAATTAAAAGACGCTTACTGCTTGGAAGAAAAGTTATGACCAACCTAGATAGCATATTCAAAAGCAGAGACATTACTTTGCCGACTAAAGTCCAGCTAGTCAAGGCTATGGTTTTTCCAGTAGTCATGTATGGATGTGAGAGTTAGTCTGTGAAGAAAGCTGAGCCCCGAAGAATTGATGCTTTTGAAGTGTGGTGTTGGAGAAGACTCTTGAGAGTCCCTTGGACTGCAAGGAGATCCAACCAGTCCATTCTGAAGGAGATCAACCCTGGGATTTCTTTGGAAGGAATGATGGCTAAAGCTGAAACTCCAGTACTTTGGCCACCTCATGCGAAGAGTTGACTTATTGGAAAAGACTCTGATGCTGGGAGGGATTGGGGGCAGGAGGAGAAGGGGACGACAGAGGATGAGATGGCTGGATGGCATCATTGACTCGATGGATGTGAATCTGAGTGAACTCCGGGAGTTGGTGATGGACAGGGAGGCCTGGCATGCTGTGATTCATGGGGTCGCAAAGAGTCGGACATCACTGAGCGACTGAACTGAACTGATGCTTTATTAATTTGAAATTAATTATGAAAAGCAAAACTCAACTAATTCTCAAAAAGAATTGAGATTAGAATCCAAATGATGAAAGAAGAAGGGGTAGACACAATTTTAAATTGCTTAAAAATCTTTTAAGTACTACAGCATCAGTAGAGTGCATGAAAAAGAAGTCACTAACTTATGTAAAGTGATTGATTTAAGATGGCAAATTAAAATAATAAACCATGATTATAAAATGGCATTGATACTATATATATGACGGCACTGAACCTCTGCTTATTTATTCCTTTCTACTCTCCTGCTCACAGCACAGACATGTGATAATCTAAAAAGATACCACTAATCTATATATTTACATAGTAAAATAGTTGGTGCTGGTCTGAACAGTGGTTTTTTTATTTATAAATTTTAATAGACCTCTTTAAGATTCTGATGAAAACTCTTATTTGAAATATATCTCCCCACTATTCTGTTTAAAACATATACCCATTTTTTTGCAGACACAGAAGATTCTCCCTTTAGGTACGCTCCCTTCCTGCTTAGTAATGTGCTCAGTGGTTCAGCTGTGTCTAGCTCTTTGCAACCCTATGGACTCCTTTGCAACCCATCAGGCTCCTCTGTCCATGGGATTGTCCAGGCAAGAATATTGGAGTGGGTTGCCATTTCCTTCTCCATTATTTATTTATTTTTAATTGAAGTTTAGTAGATTTACAATGTTGTGTTAGTTTAAGCTGTACTACACAGTGAATCAGTTATACACATACAGACATATATTTTTTTTCAAATTCTTTTCCCTTATAAGTTTTTATAAAATATTGAGTATAGTTCATCGTACTATACAGTAAGCCCTTATTCCTTTACTTATTAATGCTTACCAAATCTTACTGTGTGCTAAGCTCCAGGAATAACAAGGTAAAAACAGAATGCTTCTTCGTAATCGAATAATGCCGCCAAATACTACTACTACTAATAATAGTAGTAATCAAATAATGCCATTGAAAAAGCCTGTGAGAGACAAGTGTGATAAGTGCCATGTACAGAAGCTACCTGACTTCCCCAGCAGCTCAAGGATAAAGAATCCACTTACAGTATAGCAGCCGCAGGAGATGCAGGTTCGATCCCTGGGTTGGGAAGATCCCCTGGAGGAGGGCAAGGCAACCCACTCCAGTATTCTTGCCTGGAGAATCCCATGGACAGAGGAGCCTGGTGGGCCACAGTCCGTGGGGTCACAAAAAATTGCACACGACTGAAGTGACTTAGCACACACTCACAAAGGCTACCAGGTACTTTGAGAGCATTTCTAGAGAGACCAGATCTAGCCCATAGAGAAATAGAGAGAAGACTTCCTTGAGGAAGAGACATCTGAATTGAGATCTGAGGGATGCATAGGAGTCAGACATAAAGTAATGATTTTGGCTGCAATTGTGTCTGTAACCTAAGAGTCAACACAGAAATCTGTATCCAGATTTCAAAATTAAGATGAGCCATCAAAATTAAGATGTTGCAATTAGTGACCCCAACCCTTTTGGTTTTACTGGAGATGTACACAACTATCTGCATCTTAAATTACTCTTTTATTAATAAAACAGATGACAATCTCAGCTCTATTTCTGAGAAGATTCCTTTACGTATAAAATGAAATAGGGTATGTGAAAGTGTTCCTTTTTTTTCCCCACATGATAGAGTTTGAGGCAGATACTATTTATTATTTCTCTGTGATCTCCATTAATTTTTATTTTCAACATGGCAAGTGGAAAAAAGAAGTCCATTCTTTAGAGCAAAGGATTATTTGTTCTCTACAACTAAAACTCTAATCATTCCCATCCAATTGTTTATTAGCAATAATTTTTAGTAAGTGGTTCCCTGATAAAGCTGTCTCCTGGACACACAATAAAGTAAAACAGATCTTATTCTTCCTTAAAAGAATGACTATAGTAAAAATGATAAATATAAACAACATATCACCAAGAGTATAAGTAAATTTGTTGTTCATTCATTCATTCATTAAATCAGTGTTTAGCTCTAAGGATAGTAGGAAAAACAAGACAATAAAGACAGAAGTGGTCCCTGACTTCATAGAGCTAATAATCTAGCTCTAGTAGTCAAACGTTATTTGTAAGATGTGTGTTTGATTTCAGGAACATGTACTAGAAAGCTAAGAACTACTATTTGTTACATAAATCATAAGGCCAGTGATTCCATCAAGATTTATGTGTAGCCCTCAAAGCCATCCACAAGTAGTAGAAGATATCTGAGCTGTTTGCATTGCTACTTCCCACTTTCTGGCAAATATCCTGGCTGGAATTTGTCTCGATTCCAAGCTGGCAACTATACCCCAACTCCTCTTAGTGAAGGGGTAAGAGGATCCCCCTTGGGAATAGGCTAGGCTTCTTGGGAGGCAGGTCATTATGTCAGTAGGAGATTTAAGGTCCAGCTTGATGCACTGTGTAGTAGAGGCCTCTCTTGGCAGACCCACACCCCCACTGGACTCTGAGTAAGCTCTGTAGGAGAGAAAAAGGCAAAGTATGTATCCTCAACAGCTCAGCTTGCAGCCAGCCACACTCAGCATCCTTAAAATGCCACAGGAAATGTCAGCTCATTTCTGGAAAGTCATCCACTGACTAACAGAAGTCCAAAAGAATCTCAGAGACTGAGGAGACGCCTCCCTACTTTGAAGGACATAGCCTCAAGGCAAGGCTGCGAGGTTGCACCTGCGAAAGGACTACCACTGTCAAAGCTCTGGTTGCATCAGAAAAATAAAGAATGCAAAATGTGTGTTTGGTGACACTTCCATCCCCTCTTTCTTCATCATCTCCTGCCTTTCTTCCCTCCCTGATGGCCAGGATCCTAGTGCATGTACTGGCTGTCCAGTTTCTACAGGGACCCCTGTACATGTGCGCTTGTGTGCGTGCTCAGTTTTGTCTCACTCATTGTGATCCTACGGACTATAGACTGCCTGGTTTTTCTATACATGAGATTTTCCAGGCAAAAATACTGGAGTGGGTTGCTATTTCCTTCTCCAGGGGATCTTCCCAACCCAGGGATTGAATCCATGTCTTCTGCATCTCTTGCATGGCAGGCGGATTCTTTGCCTCTTGAGCTATCTAGGAAGTCTGACATATTTTGAGGCTAATCAAATCCTGCTTTAACAAAAGTTAATTCCATTCCTTATGGGCCCCATTTTTTTTCTAGATGGAAGAGAATAATTTGAAAAACCCATTTCGATAAATTGTTAGTGGTGATCATAGATTTAGGACAGTGTCTGGCATATAAATGCTTCCTGAGAATATAAACACATCTGGTAATCTCTCTAGTCCATATGTACATATTCTAACAGAGGCTACTTGGAGACATTAATTAAACTCCAGAGAAAGGCATTATAATTCAAATGTTCCAGTTCTAGATGTGAGTTATATTTGGGGGTATATCACCCATTTATTAATTTTGTACTCTCACATAATTTCAGCATATGGTTTAATGAACTTGGTCCTATGGGCTAAATTGACATTCTGTGAATATATATTGAGCCCAAAGTACACTGCTGGAAATTTAAGCTTTGTCCATGAGATTGACTATTTCTGGGCACTGCTACAAACCCCAGAAATAAAATTAGTTACATGTTCTCATTAGAGATGACTTGAGTTAAATAGTATACCCTCAGATTAAATTTATCATCTATTCAACACAGAGTTCTTATAAAATCCTCGGAGTAAATATAGTCTTTTAAATATAAAAATTGGGGAATGTTGACAGTTGCCAAGCCCGTGTAGTCTCTACACATTTACATGCTGAGCAAACATGTCAGTCAGTCTGCCTGACCTACTCATGCCCTTTTCCTGAGAGCCTGTTTCCATTGCTTCTGGTGAATGGGCAGCGAGCCATTTGACCTCAGCCTCCTGACCCCAGCTGATTGCAACAGGGATGAAAGAGACAGACAGAAAGAGAAGAGTCAAATCAGTAGGTATTGAGAGAGACACCAGTAACCATGTGGCTCCAGAGAGAGAAAAGAAAGAGAGAAAGAGAGACAGCACACATCTTGATTCAAGAGAGCTTTCCAAGTCCCCTTCTTTGGATTCTGTGAATGGCTCAGATACACTCCCTATCTCAAGCCTGTGAGATAATCTGTATAAGAGAGAAGGCTGGTTTCCATTGAAAGACTATTCAATAGAAATATTAAAATGGCCAAAAAAGTTCGTTTGGGTCTTAAGTGTTATGGGGAAAAAACCCAAATGAATTTTGGGCCAACCCAATAGAACATAAGCCATATATGTAATTTAAAATTTTCTAGTAGCCTTGGTAAAAAAGTAAAAAGAAACAGGTAAAATTAATTCTAACAACATAGTTTATTTAACCCAGTTATTCACAAATTCACAATCTTGCCATTTTTTTATGTAACCACTAACAGTTATCAATGAGATATTTATATCCTTTCATTCATGCTAAAGTCATCAAAGACTGGTATGCACCTTATGCTCATAGCAGATTTCAGTTTGAATGAACCACATTCCCAGCATCCAATACCCACACATGTGTCTGGTGGCTACCATATTGAATCCCAAAGACAAAGCAATCACTGGGCAACAGTTATGTTCTTAAGGAACCTCAGTTCCTGGCTACTTTTCATCTAGCAAGGGCCCAGTGACTAGATATTGCCAAAAACTTGGGAATAGAAGTTATGCATGTCACTTCTAAACTAAGGTGAAGCACGTGTGGCTTCTTCACTCTCTGCCCCCTTTCCCAAGCTTGATGCAAATGAACATGCAGCCTATGAAAGCTGGTGCAAGAAGGAAGAAGTATGGGTCCTTGGATCATCACTTTGAGGAAAGCCTGCCATCAATCAATCAAATTTGCTTTGGATATTACACAAGTAAGAAATAAACTTCTTTTTTAGCTTGAACAGCTGGAAAATTTGGGGGTTTGTTTGTTTAGCCATTAGCCTATACACTCTGCTACTGCTAAGTCACTTCAGTCGTGTCCGACTTTGTGCGACCCCATAGACGGCAGCTCACCAGTCTCCCCCGTCCCTGGGATTCTCCAGGCAAGAACACTGGAGTGGGTTGCCATTTCCTTCTCCAATGCATGAAAGTGAAAAGTGAAAGTAAAGTTGCTCAGTCGTATCTAACTCTTAGCGACCCCATGGACTGCAGCCTATCAGACTCCTCTGCCCATGGGATTTTCCAGGCAAGAGTACTGGAGTGGGGTGCCATTGCCTTCTCCACCTATACACTCTAATATGTCCATATTTTCCTGTACTAGTATTAAACACTTTTTCTATTTCTTTCAGCAAGTGATACCCTAACATACATGCACGAGTACTTGGGTACACACATGTGCACAAGTACAGATACAGTAGCTACTTATCTTTGGGTTTTGCAGATGAGTAATTCATCTATGTATGTTTTACACAGGACATATTTAGGCTACAAAATTTTGTCCCAAGATACAAACCACAAAGCTCAGAAAAACATGTGTGAAAAAAAGCTTCATGACACTGGATTTGGGGATGATTTGTTGAGTATTGCCTGTAAAGTCACAGACAATAAAAAATAAAATAGACAAATTGAACTTCATCAGAATGAAAACTTTTGTGCATCATAAGACACTATTAACAGACTAAAAGATAATCCACAGAATGGGAGGAATTATGTGCAAATTATATATATATAGATATATGATAAGGGATTAGTATAAAGAGTATGTAGAGAATTCCTAATACTCAAGAAGAAAAAAACAAACAATTCAGTTCAAAAGTAGACAAAGGGACTTAAATAGACCTTTTTCCCAGGAAGATATACAAGTAACAAACAAGCTAACAAAAAGATGCCCAACATCACTAACAGTTGTTGTGCAGTTGTTAAGTCGTATCTGACTATTTTCGACCCCATGGACTGCAGCATGCGGGCTTCCCTGTCTGTTATGATCTCCCAGAGTTTGCTCACACTCATGTGTATTGAGTCAATGATGGCGTCCAACCATCTCATCCTCTGTCGTGCCCTTCTCTTCCTGCCTTCAATCTTCCCCAGCATCAGGGTCTTTTCCAATGAGTCATTCAGTTCAGTTCAATTCAGTCACTCAGTCGTGTCCGACTATTTGTGACCCCATGAATTGGAGCACGCCAGGCCTCCCTCTCCATCACCAACTCCCGAAGTTCACTCAGACACACGTCCATCGAGTCCGTGATGCCATCCAGCCATCTTATCCTCTGTCGTCGCCTTCTTCTCCTGCCCCCAATCCCTAGCAGCATCAGAGTCTTTTCCAATGAGTCAACTCTTCACATGAGGTGGCCAAAGTACTGGAGTTTCAGCTTTAGCATCAATCCTTCCAAAGAACACCCAGGGCTGACCTCCTTTAGAATGGACTAATTGGATCTCCTTGCAGTCCAAGGGACTCTCAAGAGTCTTCTCCAACACCACAGTTCAAAAGCATCAATTCTTCAGCGCTCAGCTTTCTTCACAGTCCAACTCTCACATCCATACATGACTACTGGAAAAACCGTAGCCTTGACTAGACAGACCTTAGTCGGCAAAGTATGTCTCTGCTTTTGAATATGCTATCTAGGTTGGTAATAACTTTTCTTCCAAGGAGTAAGAGTCTTTTAATTTCATGGCTGCAATCACCATCTGCAGTGATTTTGGAACTCAGAAAAATAAAGTCTGACACTGTTTCCACTGTTTCCCCATCTATTTCCCATGAAGTGATGGGACCGGATGCCATGATCTTCGTTTTCTGAATGTTGAGCTTTCAGCCAACTTTTTCACTCTCTTTCACTTCCATCAAGAGGCTTTTGAGTTTCTCTTCACTTTCTGCCATAAGGGTGGTGTCATCTGCATATCTGAGGTTATTGATATTTCTCTCGGCAATCTTGATTCCAGCTTGTGCTTCTTCCAGCCCAGTGTTTCTCATGATGTATTCTGCATATAAGTTAAATAAGCAGGGTGACAATATGAGTTGTTACATAAATGCAAATCAAAATTTCACACTTTACACACATTAAAATGCAAAATAACAAGTGTTGATGAGAGTTTAGAGAAATTGGAACACTTGTGCACTGTTGGTGGGAAAGTATTAATAAGATGGTACACCACTATGGAAAACAAAATGGCAGTACTTTATAAGATTAAAATTAGAATTACCAATGATCCAACAATTCTACTTCTGGGTGTGTACCCAAAAAAATTGAAAGAATGGTCTTGAAGAGATATTTGTATAACTATATTCACTGAAGCTGTATAACTATATTCACAACAAGCTAAAACATAGAAGCAACCCAACTTTCTACTGACAGATGAATGTATAGGCAAAAAATATGTACATAAAATAAAATGTTATTCAGTCTTAAAAAGGAATGTGATTCTAGCACAGGCTACAAGATGGCTGAACCTTAACAGTATTATGCTAACTGCAATAACTCATTCATCAAAAGACAAATACTGTGTACTATTCCACTTATACAAGTGCCTAGAGTCGTCAAGTACGTAGAGATAGAAAGTAGAATGGTGATTGCCAGGGGTAGGAGGGAGGAGGAAATGAGAAGTTATTGTTTAATGGGTACAGAGTTCCAGTTTTGCTAGACGAAGAGTTCTGGACAGGTATGATGGTGATGGTTGCACAATATGAATGTACTTAATACCACAGGACTGGACACGTAAAACTGGCTAAGATGATTCAAATGGTTAAGATGGCCACCTGATGCAAATAGCCGACTCATTAGAAAAGATTCTGATGCTGGGGAAGATTGAAAGCAGGAGGAAAAAGAGACGAAAGAGGACAAGTTGGTTGGATGGCATCACTGACTCGATGGACATGAGTATGAGCAAACTCTGGGAGAGAGTGACAGACAGGGAAGCTTGGTGTGCTGCAGTCCATGGGGTCGCAAAGAGTCAGACACAACTGAGAGACTGAACAACAAAGATGATTAAATTTAAATTTTATGCTATTGTATTTTACCACTGTAAAAAGTTTCATCAAGATATCTTATTTTAAAATTGAGACAAATGCGATCAAAGACCAGAATCCTAAGAGATTTGATGAGTAAACATGGAATTCATCGCTGCCAAAAACTTTTCCAAATCTGAAGTATAGATGGAATAAGGAAGGAATAGTTAGATAATGGTATAATTATTTAACAATATATTTTTTTAAAATTATACGACGCTCACTCCTTGGAAGAATTGTTATTACCAACCTAGATAGCATATTGAAAAACAGAGACATTACTTTGTCGACTAAGGTCTGTCTAGTCAAGGCTATGGTTTTTCCTGTGGTCATGTATGGATGTGAGAATTGGACTGTGAAGAAGGCTGAGCGCCGAAGAATTGATGCTTTTGAACTGTGGTGTTGGAGAAGACTCCTCTTGAGAGTCCCTTGGACTGCAAGGAGATCCAACCAATCCATTCTGAAGGAGATCAGCCCTGGGATTTCTTTGGAAGGAATGATGCTGAAGCTGAAACTCCAGTACTTTGGCCACCTGATGAGAAGAGTTGACTCATTGGAAAAGACTCTGATGCTGCTAGGGATTGGGGGCAGGAGAAGAAGGGGACGACAGAGGATGAGATGGCTGGATGGCATCACTGACTCAATGGACGTGAGTTTGAATTAACTCCAGGAGTTGGTGATGGACAGGGAGGCCTGGCGTGCAGTGATTCATGGGGTCACAAAGAGTCGGACACGACTGGGTGACTAAAATGAACTGAACTGAACTGAATCATGACAAAGTACTAAAGGCATTATGTTAGGTGCTGTGATAACCCTACAAGAAATAGATCTGTATTCTCATGGAGGGAAATTCTAAAGCATACAGTTGTTAAATAACTGGCTAAAGGTCATTTAACCAGTACTCTCAACATTCACATTATTCACATTTTAGGCTGGATGATTCTTTGTTGTGGGCAACAGTCCTGTGCAACTGTAGGATGTTTATCAGCATCTCGGGACTCAAGAGATGCTAGATGCAAGCCACTCCACCTGCCTATCAGATTGTGATAAAAGATAACACCATATGCCAAAGTCACTTCTTGAACACCACTGCCAGTACCAAGAGGTTACTAAGGTTAGAGAGGTCTGGCAAAACCCCTGCCTTAGAACTGGACTCTCAGAAGACAACTAGTTAGGATCAATTTAGAAAGGTGTCATATACCAAATTATCAAACCAAGGACAAAGATGGGAGTTTGGTGACAGAAACAAGCTGAAGTCTAGTAGTACTGAGCAATTGAACTAGGCCTTCTCTGGTTTCCCCAGATAATAATACATGATTTATCCAGGGCTTAGAGTTGGGGTTAAGCTTAGAGGGGTGTATGTGCAGAGACTAGGAGACAGTAAGAATAGAAAATCAGGCAGCTCATGACAAGGTAGCATAGCAAGGCAAGAATTGTTTCAGTTGGGACAATTCAAAGTACCATAGAAGAGGGTACCATAAAGAGAGCTGAATGCCAAAGAAGTGAGGCTTTCAAATTGTGTTGCTGGAGAAGACTCTTGAGAGTTCATTGGACAGCAAGGAGATCAAACCAGTCAATCCTAAATCAACCCTGAATTTTCACTGGAAGGACTGATCCTGAAGCTAAAGTTGAAGCTCCAATACTTTGGCCACCTGACGTAAAGAGCTAACTCATTGGAAAAGACTCTGATGCTGGGAAAGATAGAGGGCAGGAGGAGAAGAGGGTGACAGAAGTGAAGGTTGGATGCCATCACTGACTCAGTGGACATGAGTTTGAGCAAACTCTGAGGGATAGTGAAGGACGAGAAACCTGGCATGCTGCAGTCCATGTGGTTGCAAAGAGTTGGATATGACGTTAGAGACTAAACAACAACCGTAGAAGGGTTGTCATCTAAGTGTAGGTATTTTTTTTAAGCTACTTGATTTTATTACATTTAATCCAATTTTTGAATTCAACAATGTAATAATAATCTTTCCATTAATTAACATTCCCTCAAAAATCTGCCAGGAAAATAACTGCTCCAGAGAAACTGCCATGCTTATCTTATCTTACCTGGCCAAGGTTTGGTCAGCATACCACTACCTCACCCACATACCTCAATTTGAGAAGAAAAGCAACAAGGGGACCAGACCTAAGTAGAGCTATTTTTTAAAAGGCAAATCTAGGTGGTTGTAAGGGATGGAAACTCATTCAAATTAATTCCAACTGAAAGGAGGGTTTATTTTTAGGAAATGGAGCTCTCACATAAATGAGATCCAGCTGGAAATGGCGCTGTAACCTGGGGAGCTGCCAAGGTTGCATTATCTTTTGGTGGCTGAATAATTCTTCTTCTGCACATAATTTCATAAGCATGCTCTCTTCTGTTTGGCCAACCAACTTTCTTTGCTTTCTGATCCTCCATAACTTTGTTTTATGCATGACTTTGGGTTGGTAAGGGACTAACTCAAGAAGAGACTCTAGATGAGTTTTACATAACTTTCTATGTTGAATTGACTCTATGTTAATTCTAGATTCCCAAGAGGAAATTCTGATTGGTCCAGTTTGATTAGCTATGCACCCAACACAATTCACTCAGCTGAGAGTAGGACTGGAAACACATGGTAAAAACATGGGCCCCTATACCCCTTTCTTTTGCAGCCCTAGCAGGATGGAGTGGATGGTGGGTGGTGGTAGGTGGCAAGAAAGGGAGTTTGGGAAGATACATTTTTGAAAACCCATCTATGACAACTTTAAAATGTAAGTAGCATATGGAAGAAATTAACTTTTGGAAGATGAAAAAGCATGAATAAAGGTACAGCACAAGAGTCAGTAAAATGAATGTAGTCAGTAAATTTTCTAGATTAACTCTGAGATTCAGAGATCATTATATAGCCTGGATCCATTGTAGCCCAAGTTCATATAGGGAACAATTAGGTAAAGAAGCTGGAAATATAGAGTGGTATCAGATTGTTAAGGGTTTTAAGAGGTAAGCTGAGGCATTTAGACTTTCCAGGGTCTCTGTAATCTCAGAGAACACACTGTTGGGAGAGTGTTTCATTTGCTCCATTCTGTCTCACAGCAACAAAAATTTGAAATGATGGACCAATGTTACAGTTTGGTTACAGCTCAGAGTTTTATTAAGGATAGTATACCCAGAGGCATGAAGGTGGGCTGACCCCCAAGAAGAGGCCTCAACCAATCTTGGATCCCACTTTTTATATGTTTTATCTCCTCCTCCTTGAGCCTGCCCTATGAGTATTAGGGCTAGTCAGGAAGGAGGTGTGTTTGTTTCATCTGAGGTTCTCACCCTGGCCTACGGATTTTTCCTTCATTCCCTTTTTGTGGGCTTTACCCCTTTCTTTGTCTGTCTTTTAGCCACTGCCACCTTGGACTCCTCTTTCCTATTCTAACTAGAAAGTGCTGCACTCAATATGCCAGCAAATTTGGAAAACTCAGCAGTGGCCACAGGACTGGAAAAGGTCAGTTTTCATTCCAATCCCAAAGAAAGGCAATGCCAAAGAATGCTCCAACTATCGCACGATTGCACTCATCTCACATGCTAGTAAAGTAATGCTCAAAATTCTCCAAGCCAGGCTTCAGGAATACATGAACTGTGAACTCCCTGATGTTCAAGTTGGTTTTAGAAAAGGCAGAGGAACCAGAGATCAAATTGCCAACATCCGCTGGATCATGAAAAAAGCAAGAGAGTGCCAGAAAAACATCTATTTCTGCTTTATTGACTATGCCAAATCCTTTGACTGTGTGGATCACAATAAACTGTGGAAAATTCTGAAAGAGATGGGAATGCCAGACCACCTGACCTGCCTCTTGAGAAATCTGTATGCAGGTCAGGAAGCAACAGTTAGGACTGGACATGGAACAACAGACTGGTTCCAAATAGGAAAAGGAGTACATCAAGGCTGTATATCGTCACCCTGCTTATTTAACTTATATGCAGAGTACATCATGAGAAACGCTGAACTGGAAGAAACACAAGCTGGAGTCAAGATTGCTAGGAGAAATATCAATCACCTCAGATATGCAGATGACACCACCCTTATGGCAGAAAGTGAAGAGGAGCTAAAAAGCCTCTTGATGAAAGTGAAAGACGAGAGTGAAAAAGTTGGCCTAAAGCTCAACATTCAGAAAACGAAGATTGTGGCATCCGGTCCCATCATTTCATGGGAAATAGATGGGGAAACAGTGGAAACAGTGTCAGACTTTATTTTTGGAGGCTCCAAAATCACTGCAGATGGTGACTGCAGCCCTGAAATTAAAAGACACTTACTCCTTGGACGAAAAGTTATGACCAACCTAGATAGCATATTCAAAAGCAGAGACATTACTTTGCTGACTAAGGTCCGTCTAGTCAAGGCTACGGTTTTTCCTGTGGTCATGTATGGTGTGAGAATTGGACTATGAAGAAGGCTGAGCGCTGAAGAATTGATGCTTTTGAACTGTGGTGTTAGAGAAGCCTCTTGAGAGTCCCTTGGACTGCAAGGAGATCCAACCAGTCCATTCTGAAGGAGATCAACCCTGGGATTTCTTTGGAAGGAATGATGCTAAAGCTGAAGCTCCAGTACTTTGGCCACCTCATGCGAAGAGTTGACTCACTGGAAAAGACTCTGATGCTGGGAGGGATTGGGGGCAGGAGGAGAAGGGGACGACAGAGGATGAGATGGCTGGATGGCATCACAGACTCAGTGGACGTGAGTCTGAGTGAACTCTGGGAGTTGGTGATGGACAGGGAGGCCTGGCGTGCTGCGATTCATGGGGTCGCAAAGAGTCGGACACGACTGAGTGACTGAACTGAACTGAACTGAAGAATACCATGGAGGAAAGCTGCCATGTTTTTCTATAAAATATTCTTTGGTTGCTAGGTAAGTCCTAGGCTCCAGAGTCAAGTAGCAGGTTAATTTAGTTGTACATAGAGTGTCAAGTTGACATAGAGTGTTAGTTGACATAGAGTGTCAAGACGGAGATCACACCATGAAATGACAATCTAGATATATGGCAACTGGAATCTGAGTCTGCTTAGTAAGCTCTTGAGAAAGATAGACTATCTCAACTCTCGAAAAATAAAGTCAGTAGATCACTGGAAACAACTTCATTAAATACGAAGCCAATAAGCCACAAGTCATTCTACTTAAAAACAACAACTAACATTTTTCATGCTTCTTCCCTGGGTTCCACTTTGTGTTAAGCACTTGTATGAATGAAGCAGAATAAGTGAATGAGGATTTTATTCACTGTCTAGTAAACAGACATAAGGGCTTACCTGTTGATTGAGACAGTAAAGAATCTGCTTGCAATGCAGGAGACCCAGGTTCAATCCCTGGGTCGGGACGATTCCCTGGAGAAGGGAATGGCAACCCACTCCAGTGTTTTTGCCTAGAGAATTCCATGGACAGAGAAGCCTGGCAAGCTACAGTCCATGGGGTCAGAAAGAGCAACTAGCAGCAACACAAGCATACATAGCTTTTCTCTTTCAGGGCCTAGAATCTCTGAATTTTGAGGTTTTTGACATCCATACCATGAACATTCTTGTCTAGCACATATGGATAGTTATCAGTCTTCCTGGTAACTGGATAATCAGGTAGAATCTAACTGGGTCAGAACTTAATTGAGCCCAGGTTACACAACACCAGATCTGAGGAACTAGCAGGCACTTCCATGCACAAAAGTGAAGCTGGACTGGATCCTAAGCAATTAGACATAGAGTCCACATTAGAATATCAAAAGTGTTTTGTAAACTATGTATGTCTATAGAGAATTAACATCTCCTCTAGGACTTAATAAGCCTGCTTCTTGCTTCACATTTAATGCTAATGGTAAACTGAAAAAGATTTCTAGTGACAGGTGATTAGTGATAATGGTGATTACCGGTCTTTATATGGTCTTTCACCCAAATAGATAGCAAAGAGCTTAAAAAATGAATGCTCTAAGGCATAATTTCCTCCCCTTCTTAAATACAAGTTCCTCTAGGGTCAACGATAGTTTGTATTTAACACACTGTCTTATGCTACCCACATGAAATAACAATTTCTGGGCAATTCAGCTAGCCTGTTAATTTGCTTAGCTTTGAATGGATGTCTACCCTGAATACATTACGAATGTATGAATGTATGTATGCCTTTATTTATTTTCTTATTCATTTATTTAACTTTTATAAAAAGTCTCTGTGATTACCATCAATCACGTGGATGGACTCCCAGGTGACAAGAGGTTTGGGTCAGCTTAGCAGGCCTCTCAATGTGGCCTACACAGCCCAGCTTCCCTGAAAGAAGCCAGCCTCTTAGGATCCACTTGGACAGAGCCAAGTTTGAGATTTATAGGTGTTTCTGAATCCCTAGGACCAAATATCAGGCTGCATTTTCTTGGTGTCTTTTTCCCCCTTTTGTGTATAAGTGTTAAAGACTCTACACATCATATTAAAAATACATCAATATTTAATCTAAATTAATTGTATATTAAACTATCAAAGGAACACTGAGACTCTTCCCTACATCTTTCTTCCCTTCCCCCGCCTCCTGTTTTAGGAAAGGTGGTGTTGTCCTTGTATTATTCACTATCTGGTTCACAAAGATGGTTTGTGTTGTGTGATGAGAGGAAAAATGAGAGCAATTGCTTTCTAGATCTAAAAAGATTAGGATATTACTTTGCATAAATAATGGGAGAATATGAGTTTCTATTCTTGACCCTCAGGCCAAGTGTCAGAAGAAAATAGGTCTTCGTCTTGGTGAATGTGTTTGGTTCTGCTTCTCAGCAGAGGAGGTATAAGAGTGGGTAGGTATGGGATCAGGGTTTGAAGAAAGACTCTCGCTTTTCCTCTTTTCTGCCTTCCCTTCTCTGGGGCAGACTTTCACAGCCTGAGTCAGAGCTCAGTTCTCTTTCCATTAGAGCAGAAAGTATTGGACGGATGGGAGAGAAAGCAGAAGAGATATTGTGGTGGAGGGTCCAGGACAGGCAGTTTAGGTTGCAATCCCACAGCCTGTGGCACCAAGAAGTTCATTTGTGCCTGAAGCCTCAACGTCTTCTTATGTAAACTATGGTTAACAATTCCCTCAGCATTATATTGTATATAGTATAAACTCTATCCCTGTTAACCATCATTATTGCCATTGACACTTGGTGCCTGGGGATATGGAATTTACCTGGTTATTTCTTCAGGGAGGGGTAAGAAGCACCCTGGAAAGATAAAGGAGATGGGATATTAGAGGGGAAGACGGTTGAATGGAGGATCCAGGATGGGAAACAAGAGAGATCAGGGTTGGGAAGAAACTCACTCCGAACGCTTCAGATGCCTCCTCATGGGGCTATCCCCTCACCCAAGAAAGTGAGGTATCAATTCTTAGCCATAATGAGGTTTAAACAAACGGAGCGTCTAATTTGCAGACATGTGGATGGACCTAGCTAGAGCCTGTCATACAGAATCAAGTAAGTTAGAAAGACAAATGTGGAATGTTAACACATATTTATGGAATCTAAAAAAATGGCATAGTGATTTAATTTGCAAAGTAGACATAGAGACACAGACTTAGAGAACAAATATATGGATACCAAAGGGGAAGGAGCGGTAGGATGAATGAGAGATGGGGACTGACATATATACATTATTGATACTACATATAAAATAGATAACTAATGAGAGCTTTCTATATAGCACAGGGAACGCTACTCAGTGCTCAATGGTGACCTAAATGGGAAGGAAATTGAAAAAAAGAGGGGATATATGTATGTTGCTGTTATTGTTGTTCAGTCACTCAGTCATTCCGACTCTTTGCGACCCCATGGACTGCAGCATGCCAGGCTTTCCTGTCTTTCACCATCTCCTAGAGCTTGCTCAAACCCATTCCCATTGAATCAGTGATGCCATCCAACCATCTCATCCTCTGTTGCCTTCATCTCCTTCTGCCTTCAATCTTTCCCAGCATCAGGATCTTTTCTAATGAGTCAGCTCTTTGCATCAGGTGGCCAAAGTACTGGTGTTTCTGCTTCAGCATCAGTCCCTCCAGAAAATACTCAGGGTTGATTTCCTTTAGGATTGACTGATTTAATCTCCTTGCAGTCCAAGGGACTCTCAAGAGTATTCTCCAGCACCACAGTTCAAAGCATCAATTCTTTGGTGCTCAACCTTCTTTATGGTCCAACTTTCATATCCTTACATGACTACTGGGAAAACCATAGATTTGACTATACTGACCTCTGTCAGCAAAGTGATGTCTCTGTTTTTTCATACTCATGTCTAGGTTTGTCATAGTTTTTCTTCCAAGGAACAAGCATCTTCTAATTTCATGGCTGCAGTCACCATCTTCAGTGCTTTTGGAGCCCCTCAAAAAATAAAGTCTCTCACTGTTTCTATTGTTTCCCCATCTATTTGCCATGAAGTGTTGGGACCAGATGTCATGATCTTAGTTTTCTGAATGTTGAGTTTTAAGCCAGCTTTTTCACTCTCCTCTTTCACCTCATCAAGAGGCTCTTTATTTCCTCTTCACTTTCTGCCATAAAGGTGGTGTCATCTGCATATCTGAGGTTATTGATATTTCTCCCAGCAATCTTGATTTCATCTTGTACTTCATCCAGCCTGGCATTTCTCATGATGTATTCTGCATAGGAGTTAAATGAGCGGGGTGACAATACTCAAGCTTGACGTACTCCTTTTCCTATTTGGAACCAGTCTGTTGTTCCATGTCCGGTTCTAACTGTTGCTTCTTGACCTGCATACAGGTTTCTCAGGAGGTAGGTAAAGTGGTTTGCTATTCTCATCTCTTGAAGAATTTTCCAGTTTGTTGTGATCCACACAGTCAAAGATTTAGCATAGTCAATGAGGCAGAAGTAGATATTTTTCTGGAATTCCTTTCTTTTTCTATGATCCAACAGATTTTGGCAATTTGGCCTCTGGTTCTTCTGCTTTTCTAAATCTAACTTGAACATCTGGGAATTCTCAGTTCAAGTACTGTTGAAGTCTAGCTTAGAGAATTTTGAGCATTACTTTGCTAGCATGTGAAATGAGTGCAATTGTGTGGTGGTTTAAACGTTCTTTGGCATTGCCCTTCTTTGGTACTGGAATGACAACTGACATTTTCCAGTCCCGTGGCCACTGGTGACTTTTCCAAATTTGCTGACATACTGAGTGTAGCCCTTTCACACCATTATCTTTTAGGACTGTATATGTATACCTGTTTACATTTTGCTGTATAGCAAGAACTAACACAACATTGTGGCTTCCCTGGTGGTTTAGCAGTAAAGAATTTGCCTGTGATGCAGGAGATGCAGGAGCTGTGGGTTCGATCCCTGGGTCGGGAAGATCTCTTGGAGCAGGGCATGGCAACCTACTCCAATATTCTTGCCTAGAAAGTTCCATGGACAGAGGAGCCTGGAAAGCTGTGGTCTATGCGGTTGCAAAGAGTCGAACATCACTGAAGTGACTGAACATGCACAACACAGCATTGTACAGCAATTATTCTCCAATTAAAAAAATTGAAAAAAATAACGTATATACGTGCATGACTGAACCACTTTACTGTACAGCAGAAATTATCACAACATTGTAAATCAACTAAACTTCAAGAAAATAAATTTTTATTTAAAAAATAAAAGAACTGGCATCTTAACACGGGCTACAACATTTGATCCCACCCCTACCTTCTGTATTCAATGCAGCTTTGGAATAAATATAAGCAATCTGGTGGGAGAGACCTGCTCCAGGGGCCTTCAGGGACCACAGAGGTATCAGAGAAGTCAGAGGCAGCCAACTGTAAGACAGCTGGGGGCTGTGGTGAGTTCGTGTCTCACCTAAAGGCTTTTAGACTCAAATTTTCAAAAAAGAAAAAAAAATTGCCCTCTGTACCAAAAGGTTCTGTGTGGTTTTTGTTTTGTTTGCAAGCTCTGCCTTAATTCTTCAATGAGTCAGCTCCAAGGTAGCTTCAGCCAAAGGCACCTGGGACAGTGTCCATGAGCAGGAGGGCTGTCTTTCCTCTGTCTCGTTACTCCTGTGTCACACAGAGACCTCATCAGGGGCTTCTGGGGTCCAGAAGAATCATCCTGCAGACAGTGAATGCCTTCTGGACAAAGAAAAAAAGTCTACCCTGTGGGTTACATAATAATGCACTTTTATTGGGACATATACAGTTAGTGTTGTCTCGGATCTACAGAAACAATAATAAAACACAATGAAATAAATAGCCAGCAAAACAAAACATTTATGAAAGATGATAAAAGGTGATGTGTTGCCCTGATTTGGAGTCTAGGATTCTAAAATAACCAAATCCTGCAAGCTGCACATTTCTTATTTGAAACTCCAAGTTCAAGTCAGTCCTACACTCTAAGTAGGCACTTGAGACACCTCAGTGGCCCAAACAAACCAGTTAATCCTAAAGGAAATCAACCCTGAACATTCATTGGAAGGACTGATGCTGAAGTTGAAGCTCCAATGCTTTGAGCTACTTAGCAACTGAGCAACAACAATGCAAAGATGTAGTGTCAAAGAAATCTATGTATAGAGGAAAGTATTGCTATGTTAAAATCTCCACTTTCCACGTACTTGCATGTGTACTCACTGTCCACATGTTTCCATTAGACTTTATTACCAATTTTTTGAAAGCAGAAATTCTTAATCTCCCTTTCCTCAGATTTCCATTTTCCCAGGTATGGAGCTTCCCTGATGGCTCAGACAGTAGAGAATCTGCCTGCAATGCAGGAGATCCTGGGTCATTCCCTGAGTTGGGACGATCCCCTGGAGAAGGGAATGGAAACCGACTCCAGTATTCTTGCATGGAGAATCCCATGGACAGGGGAGCCTGGTGGGCCACAGTCCATGGGTTCACAAAGAGTCAGACCCGATTGAGGGACTAACCCTTTCACTTTGGCTTCCCTCATAAGTGATAAGAAAACCCCCTTCTGATAATATCCTTATGTTTCTCTAGTCCAATACCAGGAATGTCTCAGAATTCTGAGATTTTATTAAAAACCTTCCTTTGTCAATTGCAATTGAATTGAACAAAAAGCAATTCCCAGTCCTTGCACATGTATCCCAAAGACTGCTTGCCTGGCATTTTTATCTACAACTCACCTGCAACACTGCATGTATTGTTAGCTGTGGTTATAGTTATAAATTAGTCTCTTCCTATGGCTTAGCAAATCTGTTTACCTATTAGCAAACCTTTATACACAGTTCATATTAAACTCATATATACCAGATGGAAGGAAACAGTAAACACCACCTGCTATTATATGACAAAATTCAGCTTAATTTAAGATTATGTATGAAGCGAAGTGAAGTGAAAGTCACTCAGTTGTGTCCAACTGTTTGCAACTCCATGGACTATTCCAGGCAAGAATACTGGAGTGGATAGCCTTTCCCTTCTCCAGGGGATCTTCCCAACCCAAGGATCGAACCCAGGTCTCTCACATTGCAGGCAGATTCTTTACCAGCTGAGCCACAAGGGAAGCCCAAGAATACTAGAGTGGGTAGCCTATCCCTTCTCCAGTGGATCTTCGTGACCCAGGAGTTGAACTGGAATCTCCTGCACTGTGGGCTGATTCTTTACCAACTGACATATGAGGGAAGCCCAAGATTCAGTTCAGTTCGGTCGCTCAGTCCTGTCTGACTCTTTGCGACCCCATGAATCGCAGCACGCCAGGCCTCCCTGTCCATCACCAACTCCCGGAGTTCACACAAACTCATGTCCATCGAGTCAATGATGCCATCCAGCCATCTCATCCTCTGTCGTCCCCTTCTCCTCCTGCCCTCAATCCCTCCCAGCATCAGAGTCTTTTCCAGTGAGTCAACTCTTTGCATGAGGTGGCCAAAGTACTGGAGTTTCAGCTTTAGCATCATTCCTTCCAAAGAAAGCCCAGGGTTGACCTTCTTCAGAATGGACTGGTTGGATCTCCTTGCAGTCCAAGGGACTCTCAACAGTCTTCTCCAACACCACAGTTCAAAAGCATCAATTCTTCAGCGCTCAGCCTTCTTCACAGTCCAACTCTCACACCACACATGACCACAGGAAAAACCATAGCCTTGTCTAGATGGACCTTAGTCAGCAAAGTAATGTCTCTGCTTTTGAATATGCTATCTAGGTTGGTCATAACTTTTCGTCCAAGGAGTAAGCATCTTTTAATTTCATGGCTACAATCACCATCTGCAGTGATTTTGGAGCCTCCAAAAATAAAGTCTGACACTGTTTCCACTGTTTCCCCATCTATTTCCCATGAAGTGATGAGATCGGATGCCATGATCTTCGTTTTCTGAATGTTGAGCTTTAGGCCAACTTTTTCACTCTCATCTTTCACTTTCATCAAGAGGCTTTTTAGCTCCTCTTCAATTTCTGCCATAAGGGTGGTGTCATCTGCATATCTGAGGTGATTGATATTTCTCCCGGCAATCTTGATTCCAGCTTGTGTTTCTTCCAGTTCAGCGTTTCTCATGATGTACTCTGCATAGAAGTTAAATAAGCAGGGTGACGATATACAGCCTTGATGTACTCCTTTTCCTATTTGGAACCAGTCTGTTGTTCCATGTCCAGTCCTAACTGTTGCTTCCTGACCTGCATACAGATTTCTCAAGAGGCAGGTTAGGTGGTCTGGTATTCCCATCTCTTTCAGAATTTTCCACAGTTTATTGTGATCCACACAGTCAAAGGATTTGGCATAGTCAATAAAGCAGAAATAGATGTTTTTCTGGCACTCTTTTGCTTTTTTCATGATCTAGCGGATGTTGGCAATTTGATCTCTGGTTCCTCTGCCTTTTCTAAAACCAGCTTGAACATCAGGGAGTTCACAGTTCACGTATTCCTGAAGCCTGGCTTGGAGAATTTTGAGCTTTACTTTACTAGCATGTGCTGATGAGTGCAATTGTGAATAAGAAAAAAATAAGAAAAATAGGTAGATTTCTCAGTAATATTTCTACTAATAGTAAAAGGAATCTAAAGTGTATCTAAACCTTTTAGCTGTGCTATACTACTCTTTTAGCGAGTAAAATTTCTTTTTTAAAATAAAAGTTATTTTATTTCTTGTCATGTTAGTGAATAATTGTTTATGGCTAGGTAATTATTACTTTTTAAAATTTTTATTGGAGCATAGTTGATATACAATGTTGTGTTAGTTTCAGGTGTGTAGCAAAGTGATTCAGTTTACTTACCTTTATGTGCATTCTTTTCTTTTTTAGGTTCTTTTCTCGTATAGACTACTGCAAAGTACTGAGTAGAGTTCCCTGTGCCATACATTAGGTCCTTATTAGTTTTCTGCTTTATATATTGATGTTTAGTTGCTAAGTCGTGTGGGATTCCTTTGGGATCCCATGATCTGTGGCCCACCAGGCCCCTCTGTCCATGGGATTTTCCAGGAATACTGGAGTGGGTTGCCATTCCCTTCTTCAGAGGATCTTCCCCAGTGAGGGATCGAACTCGAGTCTCTTGCATTGCAGGTGGATGCTTTGCCATCATACCAGTAGGGAAGCCCATTTTATACACAGTAGTCCCCTGGTAGTCTGCCGTCTATGGGGTCGCACAGAGTCGGGCACGACTGAAATGACTTAGCAGCAGCAGCAGCAGCAGCAGGAGTCAGCCTATGTACCGGCCCAGCGGCACACTCCCTTCTGGTCGCTTGAGCTGTATGCTCTAAGAGTGCCCCTTGTGTAGGCTGCATGCTCTCCTCTGCTGTGGTGGGGCTGACTGCAGTGGGCGTGTCCGTAGGTGGGGCTGAACCCTGGGCCTGGTTGGCTGTGACGCCCTGCCTCTTGAGGTGGCTAGGGGCCTGCTGCAAGGTGGATAGGCTTCTTTAGCAATTGCCTGTGAGGCCATGGGGACGCTGAGCTTCTTTCATCCGCTGGTGGGTGGCGCCAGTTCTCTGGGGGTCCGTCTGTGTGGCCTGCAGACCTGGAGGCTGATGCCAGCCAGCCAGCAGCTGGGGCTGTGTCTCAGTGCTAATGGTGTTTGCTGGTAATGCTGGCTCTGCTGTGGCTCTGATACAACAAGCTCCCAAGATGGCTGCTTCCAGGGTCCCCAGGGAATTCCAGGTGCCTTCTGTCTCTCCAGTGGTTGTGACCTAGGCTTTTTTCAGATTATCATCTCTGCTTGGACTCAGAGCACGTGAGGTTTTGTGTGCTTCTTTAAGAGTGAAGTTCCTGTTTTCCTGTAGCCTCCAGCTCTCCCAAACACAAGCGTTGACAGTCTTCAAAGCCAGACTTCTGGGGGATCACCTTCCCAGTGGACATCCCCCAGGCTGGGGAGCCTGATGATGGGCTTGGGCCTCTAGCTCCTGGGGGAGGACCCCTACGACTGTGACCCCCTCCTGTTTGTGAGTCATTGGCCCAGGGCTGTGGATCCTGATTATATTATGTCTGACCCGTCTTCCCGTCATGTTGTGATTCTTTCCTTATGTCTTTGCTGTGAAAATTCTTTTCTACTACTCTTCATGTTTTTCTCAAAGATAAGTGCTCCATAAATAGTTGTAATTTTGGTATGTCCTTGGGAGGAGGTGAGTTCAGAGTCTTCCTACTCCCTCATTTTGGCCACATCCTCTTTTATGAGGTTGTTATTACAGAAAAGTCAGATGTGCAGGAAAAGGTTAAGACCACCCACCATCCACCTCTTCAGAGATAGCTACTATTACAGCACTTCACTTCCTCTTCTTTTCATGTTCATGCACTAGAAACAATGAAAAGGAGAGCATTTTATGTAAGTCGTTATTTATTTTTACTTTTGTATCCGTATTTATATTCTCAAAGAAGTTATTTTTAAAGATTCTTTTTGCTTTCATTGCTCCATGCTAGCCCTTTGGGTGGTAAAAAGTGATTAGTATAACAACAATTAATTCTGTATGAAATTCATATTGTGATTTTACTGAATACATTGTTTTGGGTGCGATACAGATTCCCTAGTTGTTCATAAGAAAAATGACCAAATTAAATAAAGTTATATTCCCTTTGATTTGAAAATAGTTTAATGGGTAGAAAATAAATATTATGCCACATTTGGATAATATTATATCCACATTTGGATAATGATATTATATAATTAATATTATATTTTTGATCATATGTCTTTTACTGACAGATTTTTAAAAAATGGTTATTCAAAATTTCTAGAAATTAAGAAAAAATTCTTCAAAAATACAGTAAATTGTAAGAACTTGGTGAACTTTAATGGCAGGAAGAGAAGAGCCCTGGTCAGATTGTGTTGTATCCTCATATTTTTTCTTTACACACACAGATATATACATTTTTACCCAGGTGAAATTATTGGCTCAAAATAAACACTAAGTGCAACTTTGAGTGAAAAGTCATATCACACTATATGTAGCCCCTAAAAACACTTCTTGTATATGGTCATGCTTGTGAACTCCAGTCTCATTTCCCAACTCCTGCTTTCTTTGAAATACCAATTACTTTCTCCGTTACTGTCCAGGAGCTGGGAAGACAGCTATATAAGTACTTTATAGTGAGATTTTGAGGGAGGACCAAAGGGGCCATAGCATATTCTCAGAGAAGGGACCTCTAATGGAAATAGACTCCTAATTGATGAAAGTAATAATTAAATATTTGTATTTATATATTATATGTATATTGTATCATTTTTAAATTGATATATAATTCATGTACCAAAAACTCACCCTTTCGAGGTGTACAGTTCAGTGGTTTCTACTGTATTCATAGAGTTGGGCAGCCATCACCATGACCTAATGTCAAAACAGTTCCTCTTTCCCTTCCTCCCCCACCCCCACTCAAAGTGAGTCCCTAGTCCTCTTGCTCCTCAGCTCTGCAACCACTAATCTGCATTCTGTCTTTGTGGATTTGCCTACTTTGGAAATGTCGTATAAATGGAGTCCTATAAACATGGCTTTTCATATAAATCATATAAATGTGTGTGGCTACTGTCGCTAGTATTATGTTTCCAAGATTCAAGCAAGTTGTAACATGTATCGTCACAAGTGGTCCCTGACCTATGGTGGTTTCACTGATGATTCTTCAACTTTATGGTAGTGCAAAAGCAGTACACTTTCCATAGAAACCATATTTCAAATTTTGAATTTTGATCTTGGGTTAGTGATACATGGTGTGATACACTCCTGCTGAGTTGTGAATGGCCCCAGCTTCCAGTCAGCCACGCAGTCATGAGGGTAAACAGCTGATATACTTAAAAGCCTTCTGTTTTTCACTTTCAGTATTGTATTCAATACATTACATGAGATAGTCAACATTTCATTTAGAAAATAGGCTTTGTGTTAAATGATTTTGCCCAACGGTAGGCTAATGTAAGTGTTCTGAGCATGTTTAAAGTGGGCTAAGCTAAGCTATAATGTTTGGTAGGTTAGGTGTATTATTAAATACATTTTATGATACAGCTTTATTGGTATGTAACCCTGTTACAAGTCAAAGAAGATCTGTACTTCATTCCCTTTATAGCTGAATAATATCCCATGGTGTGGCTTTGCTACATTTTGTTTATCCATTCATCAGTGTTGGCCATTTGACTTAGTTATTTCCACTTTTTGGATATACAAATAATGTTCCTGTGACCATTCATATATGTTTTTGTTTGCATATGATTTTAGTGCTTATGATACAATTTCAGATTTTTATTTGGGTCTCACAACTAATATGTGAGATAAGGCAAGTTTTGCTATTTCTGCTTTTCAGTTAGGAAAACAGAGGCTCTCAGATAAAACTGGGTAGTATGTGCCAATGTCAGCATTACAATCCAGTTATACTTTTAAGAGTAGATTGCTGCTGCTGCTGCTGCTGCTAAGTCGTTTCAGTTGTGTCTGACTCTTTGCAGCTCCAAAGACTGTAGCTCACCAGGCTCCTCTGTCCATTGGATTCTTCAGGCAAGAGTCCTGGAGACTGGAGGAAATAGAGTTGCCATTTCCTCCTCCAGGGGATCTTCCTAACTGAGGGATCAAGCCAGCATCTCTCTCTTTTTTAAAAAAAAAAGGGTGTTTATTTTTCATTGAAGGATAATTGCTTTACAGTGTTGTGTTGGTTTCTACCAAACATCAACATGAATCAGCCATAGGTTTACCCTTGTCCCCTCCCATTTGAACATCCCTCCCATCTCCCTCCCCATCCCACCCCTCTAGGTTGTTACCGAGCCCCGTTTTGAGTTCCCTGAGTCATACAGCAAATTCTCATTGGCTGTCTGTTTACATATGGTAATGTATGTTTCCATATCATTCTCTTCATACATCCCACCTTCTCTTCCCCACCCCCTCAGCCATGTCCGTAAGTCTGTTCTCAATGTCTGTGTCTTCACTGCTGCTCTGCAAATAAATTCATCAGTACCATCTTTCTAGGTTCCATATATATACATTAGTATATGATAATTGTTTTTCTCTTTCTGGCTTGGTTCACTTTGTATAATAGACTCTAGTTTAATCTACCTCATTAGGACTGACTCAAATGCATTGAACCTGCATTTCTTAAGTCTCCTGCATTGACAGGCAGGTTCTTTAACACTAGTGCCACCTGGGAAGCCCAAGAATAACTTAAGGAATGTTAACAGAAGCACACTGCTTTCAAATAAAGATGAAATTTGTTGTATAGTTTTGTGAAGATGTGAATGTATTTATCCATGCCTATTGGAAAAGCAATGGCTTAATTTACAGATTCCAGAAGAAAATATTTCCATAGCAAGTGGTCAAAATTCCTCTAAATGGAATTAAAACAGAATTATTCTCAGACTGTGGTATAGGTAGTGGCAGTTTTATTCTTTGTTGTTTCTCAATTTTACTTTCAAGGAAAATGCAAAGACAGATTGTAGCTGTTTGCGGTTCTGATGGTTCACAGAAAGAAACAGCCCCAGATTATTTTTTTCCTCCTAATTATCATGCGTCTTATCTTGGAGACATGTTTATGACTACATTTAAATCTTAACACAGTCTATTAATACTTCAGTTCTGGTCTCAGCCACATAAAATAGTATTGTTCATGCAAACCTTGCCAAAACATTCTGAGTCAAAACTTGAATAAATTAATAGAGTCCTTTTTTGATCATTTGAGTTATTATGTCTAAAAGTTTTGCAGGGGACTCTGAAAACAGTTTAATTCAAACTTCCTACCTAATGTGTGTGTTCTGGCCTGTGAATTGAATCCCCTTCCCATCTGCACTCCCACGCCCAAAAGCAGCATCCCTAATAATAAAGAACAGAGCTTAACAACAAACAAAAAAGTTCTGTTCAATTTTTCCATGCTTGGAATGTTTTTTTTCCCCACACTGTATTCCTGATAAATTCTGACATGTCCTTTCCTTTCCCTGGGTTTCCGGGGTTAACTCCTCTCACCTTGTATCCATGTTCATATTTTATTTGTCACATTGTATTGAAATTATTTGTTTAAATGACTGTGTTCTTTACCAGACAATGTGAATCTTGACAGTTATGTATTTTGATCTTTCCAGCATCCAGTAAAATTTCTAGTACAATCATGCAGTAAAAATTCATTGGATTAGATGGACTTTCAAATAAGATCTTGAGAATTCCATGGTTTGAAGATCGTGAACTTACTATTTGTCTTACCATCAACTAATACTTTCATAGCTAGAAGGACTAAACTGGACCTACAAGATTTAGAAAGTTTCTTGCACATGCTTCCTGCACTTAAGGAGTTTATGCAGTCTATGCATTGTAGATATCAAGCCAGACAAAATTAGATTCAAAAGTGATGTTTAGAAGGACTACCCATACCTATGTGTGTAGTTGGTAGGGTATCAATGTGTGAGATATGTAAAAGGATTAGATCTATTGAGATTCTGTCATGGTTTTCTATTACTGAGACATATTATTATTAGCCAGATGCACAAGGATCAATCAGTCTTTCTTGCAACATGAAATTAACAGGCAATTATACTAAAGGTGGAGCACAAAAGACTTCCTGTCTGATCAGATGTGGGTGTTAAGAGATAAAAGATTTAAGAATGCCCTCAATATTTTTGACTTGGGCCCCTGGAAGGATGATGTTGCTATTAACTGAGATGGGGGTAGAGGTGTTCATTGTAAAGCAGGTTTGTGGGAGATGATCAGGGGTTAGTCCTACGCTCTAAGTAGGCATTTGGGACAACTCAGTGAACCAAACAAGCAAAGATTCCAGCTCCTGCCATTACATTCTCTGGTTGTTGGGGGTACAGAAATGTGATACATAAGAAAATTATATAGATTATAGAAGGGATGAGAGCTAGGAGAAAGCACAGAGCAGGATGTGGGGATCAGGAATGCTGGGGCAGTGTTGGGGCATATCAGGAAAAAGAGTGTTTCAAGCAGAAGAAACTGTTCAAAGGCCTAAGAGAGACAGTACTTGTCAGTTCCTCTTGGGAGCATTGGAGAGTGAATAGTGTGTGTGTGTGTGTATGTGTGTGTGTGTGTGTGTGTTAGTTGTTCAGTCATGTTGACTCTTTGCAACCCCATGAACTGTAGCCCACCAGGCTCCTCCGTCCATGGGGTTCTCCAGGCAAGAATACTGGAGTGGGTTGTCATTCCCTTCTCCAGGGGATCTTCCTGACCCAGGGATCAAACTCAGGTCTCCTGCATTGCAGGCAGATTCTTTTCCATCTGGGCCACCAGGGAAGCCCAAAGAATGTGTAGAACAGAGTAATTCTGGGAGAGCAGAAGAGACCTAATGGGCCAAGGGACCAGGTCCTATAAGGGCCTGGTAGGCCACCATGAGGACATTGGTTTGTATCACTCCATTCTAAACAGGGTGTCTAAAAATAAAAAAAAATAAAAAATAAACAGGGTGTCTTTGCTAGGTTTCCTGCCCAGAGGTGGTGGCATCCTCTGACTTACATATTTAAGGGGTTGCTCTGGCTGTTGCCTTGAGAATGGACTTTGGCAAGGTGTAGACTCAGAAGCAGTGACCCTTTCAAAGATGCTGTCTTAGTAATCTAGGAAAGGGACGGTGTGGATCACCAGGGGTAGAGAGGAGTTTGCATTCTGGATGTAGTATTTTCAGAGTACAGCCAATGAATCTCCCTGCAGATTGAATGTGAGATGTGACAGAACAGGGAATCAAGCATGTCTCCAAGGTTTTGGACTGGAACAACTGGAAGGGTGGAGATGCCACCAATCAGTCCAATAGGGAAGTCTGTAGTGGAGTTCTGTGGAGGAAGATCAGGAGCTGTTTTGTGTACGTTATCTCTGAGATAACTTATTCCATAACCAGGTAATACAAGGGCCTTGGGAGAAAAGAGGTCCATTGGCCAAGAGACCTCAGGGGAAACAGCATCCTCAGGGGAGAGCCAGGTTATAGTTGGAGCAAGAAAAAGGAGGGACCATTCAGAGACAGCTTGTGGATATAGGTGTTACAAAGGATGGACTGGGATTTGCCGAGGGCAGTGTGGGAAAGTGGAGAAGGCAATGGCAACCCACTGCAGTACTCTTGCCTGGAAAGGCTGTAGTCTGTAGGGTCGCTAAGAGTCAGACACGACTGAGCGACTTCACTTTCACTTTTCACTTTCATGCATTGAAGGAAATGGCAACCCACTCCAGTGTTCTTGCCTGGAGAATCCCAGGGACGGGGGAGCCTGGTGGGCTGATCTCTATGGGATTGCACAGAATCGGACAAGACTGAAGTGACTCAGCAGCAGCAGCAGCAGTATGGGAAAGAGTTTGGAAATGTAGAAGCTGGGACTCAACAGGGGCCATGCAGAATTCTGTGGGAGTTAGAGTGAGGAAGATTCCAGATGACCTGGGAATCTGGGCCTCGTTAGGGTGATTGACGTGTATATATGGGGCATAATGGGATTCATCCTAGGGGATTCAAGGCGGAGGTGGTTAGGCTTTGAATGTTAGGGGCTGGGCAGTGGACAATCTGGGGTTCCCTTCTGACCCTGTTGGAGGTGAGGAAGTCAGAGCAGCATGCTTCCCTTTGATCCCCCGTTGATGTTGAGCCTCCAGGGATGATGGAATTTGCCCCAAGCTACTGCCCCCTATTGACTCCTGTTTCTGTAGAAGGTAAGGCCTGGGATACTTCAGACCTTATTACCCTGGACTGAGCCATGTAGGGCAGGGAGAAGTCATGTGGGTGTTGCCCTTAAACTATTTGTGATTATTGTGTTAAAACTGAAATAATAGTTTCTTTGTAGTCTAAAATAATGATAACCTAAGTTAATCAGTGACAGAGTCTGTGTCACTGTGGTATTTCTCAGAGGAACTCCTCATAGAAGACCTTTGTCGGTGATGTTCTTCAGGAAGGCCAGGGTTTTCACAAGAACATTATTTTTAAAGGCACTAAACTGGTAGTCAGAAAACTTGAATTCAAGTTCCACTTTTTAATTGCGAATTTTCTAATTGTAAATATATATCTAATTTTCTAACTATAAATATATATCTATTGAAAATAATTTTTATAACTGAAAATAAACCTACAGAAACAGTCATAGTTTGAGAAACTTTCCTGTTGTGTTTCTCATGTTGTAGTTTAGGTTAAATTAACTGGGAATAAGTGAAGGGAGATTGTAAATACAAGGGCAAAGAGAGAGGAGAAAGTGCCCGGTAACCTCAAGTATCTTTCCTGAGAAGTAGAAGCACAGTTAGAAATACATCCACGATAGTTCATGACATTACGTGTCACTCTCATCATTGAGAAAAAGATGGTGTGATCTTGGATCTTCTCATGAGAAGGGATCTTGGTAAAGGCATAACAAACCATTTTCTTTGCAGGTTTGAGGAAACCCAACTCAAATTTGCTTCAGTGACAAAGTAACTCACTGGTTCCCATAAGGGGAAGCCCAGACATAGGACACATTAATTGTCTTTATCTACTGGCTGCATTTTCCTGATTGTCTGAGCTCTGTGCCTCTCTATGGATCAGCTTCACCCTCATTCTTGTACTGAACTGGATGCAGCTGTTCCAGACACATGACCCATGAACAGTAACATCAGAGGAATACAGAAGCTTCCAGAAGTTTCTTCTGAAGAACATGGTGGGGGCCCCCCAGCATACTTCTTCTCATAACTCATGGGCAACAATTTTCACCTGCCTAATCGCTGATGAGAGAAAGACCTGTTTGAGAAGGCCTAAGAAGGGAAAGTCTGCTAGGTAGACAATTGCCAATGTCCACGTACTCTATTTCTTTCTGCAGGATTTTGCTGAGGATAAGTACCATCTTTTACTCATTGTTTTATTTCTGGCATCTATCATGGTTGCTAGTACATAGTAACAGCTCAATAAACACTGCTGAATAGATAAACTGATAAAAGAGTACCTAGAAAAGTGGCAAATCTGATCTATATTTGTCTTGTAGTTTAAAAAAAAGTTCAAATAATCCCTGATTTTCCTGAAATTAAAAAGGGAGGCATTTGCAAAAGCATCCTGTCCAAAGGAAACAGAGGGAGATACAATCACATAATCAGGACCTCGAATTACATAGGATTTTGTAATAGACCAGATGTCAACCATTTGAATAACATTTAGCAGTAAACAGGCATCAGGGCTACATTCTTTTTCTTCCGTGAACCATTTGGATCCTGAAGCCTGAATTTCACACAATGGCAGCTTCCAGATTTCCAGCCTGCATTAAAAGATTTAGGATAACTTTGTTTGAAGACAAGGGGGATGGGCACATGCAATCACAAAATCACAGATTTTGTGGTTATTGGGATTTGGAATTACAGGGCTCCCCAGCAACTTGACAGAAAGCAATGGGCCACAGATTTTAGAGACTGTCAATGCAAATTTTCTTCTGCTTTCCTCACCATTTATCCAGAACAACATAAATGTTACAAATGACTGGTTTTGTATTACTGTGAGTGGGAGGGAACAGAATATTCACCAATGCTTTGCAGCAACCTTTTGCACTCCAATGTGCCCAATATCCTACTGCTGGTTTTTAGAGCTTTAGCTGAATTCCTTTCATCAGTGGTATCTTGATGTTCCCTGCCACACTCTTTAAGAAGTAAACAGTTCAACAGGTGGGTGTCTCTGGGAGGCACCCTCACTATTTCATGGCCAAAATATTCAGCACTTCCTCATTATGGCTGCCTCCTCATCCTGATTCAAAAGAAAACAAACACGCCTGGCCCTGCCTCAGTGGCTGCGCACCTGCATTTTGTTTACTGAGGGGAGCGGTAACTGCAGAGGCTGCACGTTTGTGGAGCTGGCCCGATGTGTGTGGTTTTCCTCTCTTTTCATAATATTTGAATTTGAATGGTTTGAGGTGAGGCATGCTCTTTGGTTCCCTCTAAGTCACACTACATCCTATTTGACTCACACATTTACATTACCTGCGGGAGCTCTTGCACGGCAGACCAAACCACAGAAGGAAATAGACACTGAGGCTGAGCTTACTTCGTTTAAGGAGGGAAAACACATAGGAAAACACCATCGTAGAACAAATGTATTTTCAATCATCACTTCTAGAACTGCTGAAACCAGTACTGAAGGTGCTGGAAGAAATGGAGAGAACGTGACTACTGCTTGACTTGCACAATGAACCCAGGCAAGTAGAGGCTGGTACACTCCCCTGTCCTTGGAATGTACACTTTGACCACTGTTCCCAGAGTGGGGGGCGGGGGGATTTTCAAGGTCATAACCTTGAAGGAATAAGGTCTATTGGGACCATCTGTTCTGAATACGTGACTGAACCCAGGTAGTAAGGTCTGTACATAAACTCAAGATTCTGGTGGGCGGGTGAGAAGATACAGCAGTCATCCAAGACAAGCCTCTTAATGTAAGTCCCTTGCTTATTTCAAAGCCACCTACCAGCCTGGAGAAATTGACCCTTCTTCTCTCTCCTCACTTTCCCTTTCTAGAGTCCAGTTTCAGATTTCACTAGAAACTCTCTTGAGGTTTCAAACTGTCAAACTTGTTTATCTTTATATCTACCTATATATTATAGCACTCTGATTTGGATTGACTTGGAATGCAAAAGAATTTCCTGGGACTATCTCAAGAACATTTATCAAATGTTACAATTTATACAAGCAATTTATCTCTGTTGTGTCTATTAGAATGTCTAATTTTAGAGAGAAGTGTTTTCTGTATGTGCACAAAGCACTATGGTGTCACTCACTAGGACAGACATTGGTACCATGTGTGTGCATAGTTCTATGTGAATCTAAGACTTGTGTAGAAAATCCACCTGCCACACAGGAGACCCTGGTTTGATTCCTCAGTTGGGAAGATCCCCTGGAGAAGGGATAGTTTACCCACTCCGGTATCCTTGGTCGTCCCTGGTGGCTCAGATAGTAGAGAATCCACCTGCAATGCAGGAGACCTGGGTTCAATCCCTGGGTTGGGAAGATCCCCTGGAGGAGGGCATGGCAACGATTCTAGTATTCTCACCTGGAGAATCCCCATGAACAGAGAAGCCTGGGCTACAGTCCATGGGGTCAAAAAGAGTCAACACAACTGAGCAATTAACAACAGCACAGATGTGTCTAACCACCACTACAATCCAAATATGGAACTATTCCAACATCTCAGCGATTTTCCTCTTGCTACCTGACCCTCCCCCAACACAACCAAACCTTTGCAACCACTAATCTGTTCCATTTCTGTAAGTTCGTCATTTTGAGGTGGTTATATAAGTGGAATTCTATAGTATGTGACCTTTAAAGGCTGGCTTTTTGCTGCTCAACACAATACCCTTGAGGTTCACCCAAGTTGTGTGTATGAGCAGTTAGTTCATTCCTTTGTATTACTAAGCACAATTCCCTGACATGAAGGTACCACCGTCTGCTGGCTATTTCCATTACAGTTGCTATGAACAATTGTGTAGTGGTTTGTGTGCACATATATTTTCGCTTCTCTGGGATAAGTGCAATTGCTAAGTCATAGTATATATTTAGTTTTTAAATGAAATTGCCTAACTGTTTTTCAGGGTGGTTATACCATTTTCTTTTTTATACAGTTCATGGAGTTCTCACGGCAAATACACTGGAGTGGTTTGCCGTTCCCTCCTCCAGTGGTTCACGTTTTGTCAGAACACTCCACTATGACCCATCCATCTTGGGTGGCCCTGCATGGCACGGCTTATAGCTTCACTGAGTTATGCAAGCCCCTTTGCCACAACAAGGCATTGATCCGTGAAGGGGATCCATGAGAGTCCCTTGAACAGCAAGGAGATCAAAACAGTCAATCCTAGGGGAAATCTACCCTGAATATTCATTGGAAGGACTGATGCTGACGCTGAAGCTCCAATACTTGGCCACCTGATAAAAAGAGCTGACTCACTGGAAAAGACCCTGATGCTGGGAAAGATGTTGGAATTATATGAGTCAAAGCTATTGAAGGTGGGAGGAGAATGAGAGGGTGAGATGGTTGGATCACCCTCTCAGTGGCATCACCAACTCAGTGGACATGAGTTTGAGCAAACTCTGGGAGATAGTGAAGGACAGGGAAGCCTGGTGTGCTGCAGTCCATGGGGTCATGAAGAATTGGACACAACTTGGTGACTGAATAACAACAACAACAAACACCGTTTTCCATTCTCCACATTCTACTTTTACAAAAAAAAGCTGAGCATCAAGTTTTTAGGAAAGTGATTACTGAAAAGGGTTCTTCAAAGGGGGAAAGTCAATTTATGAGTGTGTCTGTGATCATTCTGTCTGACCACATTATGTTCCCTTTGCAAGGTAAGACATCATAATAGATGGGGAAAATGCTGATCCTAGTGTGTGGTTTACTAGGGACCACAGATACAGAGGCTAAGCTGGATGGACAGGAGCAGGAATGGACATGTCAGGTGTTCCAGTGTTGACCTCTCTTTATTAACAAGGACATAATTTGTTCTGACACACCAGATAATCAAAAGGCACTTAGCCATCAAAGGGTGCTCTACTTCCAAGAGGTTGAAACAATTTTTGAGTTTTATTTTCTTGCCTTGGCCACATTGAGGATTTAGGAGGCAAGTTCTTTTCAGCCAATTTTTTGGTTTTATTTCGATTTATTTATTTTAAACTTTTTATTTTTTATTGAGTTAACAATGTTGTGATAGTTTCAGGTGAACAGCAAAGGGACTGAGTCATTCGTAAACATGCATCCATTCTCCTCTAAACTCCTCTCTCATCTAGGCTGCCACATAACACTGAGCAGAGTTCCATGTATTTTACAGTAGGACCGTGCTGGTTATCCATGTCAAATACAGCAGTGTGTACAGGCAACCATAAGTTCATTCTCTAAGTCTGTGAGTCTCTTTCTGTTTTGTAAGTACGTTAATTCCTATCATTTCTTCTTAGATTCCACATATAAGGGGTATAAGGGGGGATGTCATACTATATTTCTCCTTCTCAATCTGACTTACTTCACTCAGTATGACAATCGCTAGGTCCATCCATGTTGCTACAAATGGCATTATTTCATTCTTTTTTAATTTAGCCCATTTTTTACAGGAGAAAGTGTAAGGATGAAAGGTTATGGCAGTAAACCTCAGAGACAGTGGTCAGAATCATAGTTTGGTGGGAGGGAAACCATCTCTGGCATCAGGGTCAGTTCTGTCACCTTCCAGCTCTTTCCATTCAGTTCAGTCGCTCAGTCATGTCCGACTCTTTGTGATCTCAGGGACTGCAGCACTCCTGGCTTCCCTGTCCATCACCAAAACCTGGAGTTGCTCAAACTCAAGTTCCTCAAGTCGGTGATGCCATCCAATCATCTCATTCTCTGTTGTCCCCTTCTCCTCCCACCTCCAATCTTTCCCAGCATCAGGGTCTTTTCCAATGAATCAGTTCTTGCCATCAGGTGGCCAAAGTATTGGAACTTCAGCTTCACCATCAGTCCTTCCAGTGAATATTCAGGACTGATTTCCTTTAGGATTGATTGGTTTGATCTCTTTGCAGTCCAAGGGATTCTTAAGAGTCTTCTCCAACACCACAGTTCAAAAGCATCAATTCTTCAGTGCTCAGCTTTCTTTATGGTCCAACTCTCACATCCATACATGACTACTGGAAAAGCCATAGCTTTGACTATATGGACTTTTGTTGGTAAATAATGTCTCAGCGATTAATGCAAAGAAATAGAGGAAAACAATAGGATGGAAAAGACTAGAGATTTCTTCAAGAAAATTAGAGATACCAAGGGAATATTTCAGCAAAGATGGGCTCGATAAAGGACAGAAATGGTAGGGATCTAACAGAAGCAGAAGATATTAAGAAGAGGAGGCAAGAATACACAGAAGAACTGTACAAAAAAGATCTTCATGACCCAGATAATCACAATGGTGTGATCACTCACCTAGAGCCAGACATCCTGGAATGGGAAGCCAAGTGGGCCTTAGGAAGCATCACTATGAACAAAGCTAGTGGAGAGGATGGAATTCCAGTTGAGCTATTTCAAATCCTGAAAGATGATGCTGTGAAAGTGCTGCACTCAATATGCCACCAAATTTGGAAAACTCAGCAGTGGCCACAGGACTGGAAAAGGTCAGTTTTCATTCCAATCCTAAAGAAAGGCAATGCCAAAGAATGTTCAAACTACCGCACAATTGCACCCATCTTACACGCTAGTAATGTGATGCTTAAAATTCTCCAAGCCAGGCTTCAGCAATACGTGAACTGTGAACTTCCAGATATTCAAGCTGGTTTTAGAAAAGGCAGAGGAACCAGAGATCAAACTGCCAACATCTGCTGGATCATGCAAAAAGCAAGAGAGTTCCAGAAAAACATCTATTTCTGCTTTATTGACTATGCCAAAGCCTTTGACTGTGTGGATCACAATAAATTGTGGAAAATTCTGAAAGAGATAGGCATACCAGACCACCTGACCTGCCTCTTGAGAAATCTGTATGCAGGTCAGGAAGCAACAGTTAGAACTGGACATGGAGCAACAGACTGGTTCCAAATAGGAAAAGGAGTATGTCAAGACTGTATATTGTCACCCTGCTTATTTAACTTCTATGCAGAGTACATCATGAGAAACTCTGGGCTGGAGGAAGCACAAGCTGGAATCAAGATTGCCAGGAGAAATATCAATAACCTCAGACATGTAGATGACACCACTATTATGGCAGAAAGTGAAGAGCAACTTTTTTAAAAGCCCCTTGATGAAGTGAAAGAGGAGAGTGAAAAAGTTGGCTTAAAGCTCAACATTCAGAAAATGAAGATCATGGCATCTGGTCCCATCACTTCATGGGAAATAGATGGGGAAAGAGTGGAAACAGTGTCAGACTTTATTTTTTGGGGCTCCAAAATCACTGTAGATGGTGCTTGCAGCCATGAAATTAAAAGACGCTTACTCCTTGGAAGGAAAGTTATGACCAACCTAGATAGCATATTCAAAAGCAGAGACATTACTTTGCCAACAAAGGTCCATCTTGTCAAGGCTATGGTTTTTCCAGTGGTCATGTATGGATGTGAGAGTTGGACTATAAAGAGAGCTGAGTGCCGAAGAATTGATGCTTTCGAACTTTGGTGTTGGAGAAGACTCTTGAGAGTCCCTTGGACTGCAAGGAGATCCAACCAGTCCATCCTAAAGGAGATAAGTCCTGGGTGTTCATTGCAAGGAGTGATGTTGAAGCTGAAACTCCAACACTTTGGCCACCTGATGCAAAGAGCTGACTCATTTGAAAAGACTCTGATGCTTGAAAAGATTGAGGGCAGGAGGAGAAGGGGACGACAGAGAATATGATGGTTGGATGGCATGACCAACTCAATGGGTTTGGGTGGACTCCGGGAGCTGGTGATGGACAGGGAGGCCTGGCGTGCTGTGATTCATGGGGTTGCAAAGAGTCGGACACGACTGAGTGACTGAACTGAACTAAATGTCTCTGCCTTTTAATATACTGCCTAGGTTGCTTTTCTTCCAAGGAGCAAGTGTATTTTAATTTGATGTCTGTAGTCACCATCTGCAGTGATTTTTGGAGCCCAAGAAAATAAAGTATGTCACTGTTTCCATTGTTTCCCTACCTATTTGCGATGAAGTGACCCAGCTCTTTGGCCCATGTTATTTAACACCTTTCTGCCTCAGCTTCCTTTTCTGTGTAATGGGGACACTAATGTCTACCTTAAATCCATGAAAGAATCCATGAGTGCATGAAGTTCAATCGAGTGTGTAAATCAGTACAGGATCAACAAACACAGTGACCATTTACTAGGGACTTTAGTACATTTGTGACACTATGCTTGGCCCCTTGTAGGCATTTGAAAAACTCAACTATGTTCCCCTTCCTCTTTCTCATTATCTTCTTACTCTATTCTCCAAAGCTAAAAATGCAGTGATTTTGTAATTTTGTTCTTCCATTAAACAAATGTTTACAGAAAGACTTCTGTGTGCTAGGCATGGTTCTTTGTTCTGAAGATAAACCCCCAAACAAGACAGACTAGGTCTATGTGCTCAGAGATCAAGTTCTAGTGAAAAGAGACTGAAAGGAAACACAGAAGCAAATATATATATATATTCGATAATTTTAGACAGTGGCTAAGTACTAAAAAATAACAATAGCAGGATAATAAAGTACCATGAGGAAGTGGAGACAGCTGGGATTGGTGGCTGGACAATGAATGATGACTGTTTTAGAAATGGTGGTGAAGGGGCCTTCCCTAGTGGTCTGCAAGCCCAATGCAGGGGACTGGATTCAATCCCTGGTTGAGGAAGTAGATCCCACAGACAGTAAGTAAGAGTTCAAATGCCTCAACTAAAAGATCCTGGAGGCTACAACCAAGACTCAGCACAACCAAATAAATAAACAAAAAATATTTTTTTAAAAAAGAGGAAAATGGTCAAGAAAGCAATCTCTAAGTGTGTGACATTAGAAAAGAAAGTTGGAGGAAGTGAGGCAATAGCAATGGGAAAATGTAGGAAAAGTGAGCTGGGGGCAGAGTATATGCAAGTGAAATGAATTTGATGTGTCTGAGGAGCAAAGGAGGTCAGAATTCCAAGTGGTGAGCAAATGAGAGAACATAGAGGGTGAAGATGAAGAGACTGAGTTTTCTAGGATGGCAGAAAATTTGACTTTAGGATGGAGGATTTTGCACATTGGAATCATGTGATCTGATTTGTGTTTTCTAGGGATATTTATTCTGTTATTTGGAAGATGGATTGGAGGGGTGAAAATGACAAGGGAGTCTTGAAAAAGAGTGAGGAGGTGAAGACAATAATCCGGGTGAGAGGTGATTGGAGTTTGGCCAAGGGTTCTAGCAGTTGAGATAGAGACAAGATGCACTGGGAATAAGTTTTAGAGAAGAGCTACTTGGACCAACATGAATAGAACTTGGGAAGTGAAAGGAACAGAGGGATCTAGAATGACTCCAAGGCTTTGGCTGAGTACTTGTTTGCTGGGAAATCTACGACTCTCTTCTCAGTTCCACTGTGTGTTTTGAAAGGAAACAATTCCATGTATTGTGCAAGAGGAGCTCATTTAAGTCAGTATGTGTGATATTCAATGAGAACCCAGACTGGGATAAAGATTTGGTCAAACTGGAGAAGAGATGTTAATACTTCCTGAATCCTTTAAGTTTTGTTCTTTCTGTCCAACCAGTGGTGGATTACTCTGTAACTTTTGTTTCAGTTTTTCTCCAACTGTCCCAGTTTCCACCCCTACTTTCCCATCCCACTTCTGCAGCTTTCTCTTCATCTCAACAGAACAGGAACCGCTCTGCAGGGCAAGTTCAGTGGACTTAGCATGGACCCTAGTGGGTCCCACCTTCTAGGGGGTGTGGCCTCCTGCCTTGGCAAATCTTGGCTTTGGAGGCTTTGACGCTTTCCTGTGCCTGTGCTGATTCTGCACTGGGCTTGGGGGCTGCAGCAGAGCAGAGTAGAGCCCTACTTACTCCCTTGGTTAGGGTCTGGGGTCGGGGGGAAAGGCCTGCAGCCTGGGTGGTTCATGGTAGTGAAAGCCTAGCACCTCTGCTTAAGGCTGACCATGGAAACTGGTGGAGAGAGTAGACAGTCTCTTCTCTGGAGCGCTTTGACAACTATTTTTAGAAGACTTCCTTAATTTCTCTGAACGCCAATTCCCTCATCTTTAAAGGTGGGATAGTTAATACCCATTGCTTCTGAGTTACTGTGAGAACTGTCAATCTGAGAGGCAGTTAAACATCAAGGCACACTTGTCTTGGAGTCTAGAGTCAGACCACCCAAGTTCTTTGCCATATAGATCCTGACATTGGAGGAACACATTTCTTAACCAATCCATGCCTCAGTTTCCTTATCTCCCCTAAGAGGACAATAATGGTACCTTCTTCAAATGGCTGCTGTGAGACCTAGATGAACTCTTGTAAAGTGCTTCAAACTGTGACTGGCATTTGACTACAGCACCTAAAAATAGTGCTTGATAAGACACGCATGATGCTTGTCTGTTTGGAAAAAATGATGTCTAGGAAAAGTGCATGAATAGCATTCAAAAGTTATTGTTTTCAATTTTAGTACATCTTCCATTCGTCTTGCTGATCCTGTTTTCCAGAAATAATTATAGATTCGGCATGTGAATCTCGGATTGAAATGAGAAGATGACATACTCAGACACCTTTGGGGGGGTGAGGGCAGGTAACACCAAGAATTGAGGGGAGCAGACTCAGGAATGGACCAGGAACACATGATCCGATCTGTCCAAACAGGTCGTATGGTTCAGCCGCAGCTGTTTCAATGCCAGTGGTGTCATAGGCAAGTTCCTTAAGAGAAGCAGACATCTGGAATTTTGAGATAAAATTTCCAGGTTTATAAATGTTGGCAGTTAGACCAAAGAAACAAAACAGAACACTTGCTGACTAAAGAGATACATGTTCCGTGCAGGTGGACCTGGCTCAGAGCCATCAGTTTAGTATTTGGATCTTGATAACTACAGGTCAGTTTGGGAGATCAGCTACAAGGGGGGTCCAGAAAAATACATTTAAATGAGAGGATGTTTTCATACAGGAAACTCGGGGGTTGGGCTGCCCCAGAACCTCCCTTGGGGTAGGAGACAGGTTGGACTTGTGATGATGGAGGGTGCTGAAAGACGAAGCTTGTGACTCAAGCGACCTGGGCATACTTCAGAACCTGATGTAGGGCTGGCCCCAATGCCACAGATGTCTGTGCTTTGAATATACAGGTTGTTTTTACTGCTTTGGCAGTCAGGTGACAGAGGCAGTATTGTTCAACTTACTGCTTCCTGGGGCCCAGGTTGCACTTGACGTGCATAGCTGTGGCATCATTCATAGTTAGGCAACTGCTTGCTTTTGACTTGAGGCTCCTGTGGGTCCTACATGATGCAGGCATTTGGGGGGAGCATACACAGGAGGAGGGCTTCCTGGGTGACACAGTGGTAAAGAATCCACCTGCAGGATTTGTGGGTTTGTTCTCTGGGCTGGGAAGATCCCCTGCAGAAGGGAATGGCAACCCACTCCAGTATTCCTGCCTAGAAAATTCCATGGACAAAGGAGCCTGGTGGGCTATAGTCCATGGCGTTGCAGAGTCAGACATGACTGAGCATGCATCACACATGTACACACACACACACACACACACACACACAGAGGAGGACAACTAGGGTCGGAGCAAGCCAGTACAATAAACTGAACTACAGAGCAGGTGCCTGGACCATGCTGGAGTTTACTTTCACTTTCCAGTATGACCTGGAATGTCATACTGTCATACTGTCATGCAGCTATTCGGTTATGGTTTTCATAACTCAACAATGCCTGCTAAAGGGTTTAGGATACTGAGAGAATGCAGTTTTGGATACTGCATCCACTGGCAGAGAAAAGTTCGAAATCGAGGTAAAAATAAAACCTTAATAATTACTGTTAATATTTAGAATGAAACTCAAATATCTAATGCTATTTAAAAGTTATAGGATAATACTAGTTGATTAATGGTTCTTAACAGGTGTAATTTAGCAATGTCTGGAGACATTTTGGGTTATTAGAACTGAGAAAGAGGTTTGCTGCTACTTTTACTTGGTAGAGGCCAGGGATTCTTCAAAGCACCCTGCAGTGCCCAGGAAAGTCCCCCCAACAGCAAAGAATTACTGGATCCAACATATCAGTAGAAACAAGGCTGAGAAACCTTTAATAAGGTGAAAAAAAAAGTGAGTGAGTATTAATGTGATAGGTAACTTTAAAAAATAAAATTAGGGGCATAAATTAAAGGCAGCCATACAGTGGGTTAAAGATATGTAGATGTAGATCAATAGCAAATTGATCTCTTCATGGACTCATAGCTGAGTTAAACCAGTTATAGATAAAGCAATCTGGGCTTCCCAGGTGGCTTAGCGGGCAAAGAATTGGCCTGCAGTGCAGGAGATGCAGGAGACAGGGATTTGATCCCTGGGTTGGGAAGATCCCTTGAGACAGGCATGCCAACCCACTCCAGTATTCTTGCCTGGAAAATCCCATGGACAGAGGAGCCTGGTGGGCTGTAGTCCATGGGGTCGCAGAGTCGGACACGACTGAGGCAACTTAGCATGCACCCCTGAACTGCAAATGCAGGTCATTATTTCCAAAGAACGCGGTCACCCCTGGAGTTCAGATTGAGCCGTTGAGGAGAGGGCAACATAAAGTGGCTGGCGAGATTGGAATATTGAGGGGAAATACTGAATTTTGTGAAACATCTGAGAAAAAGGAAGTGAGATTTGTGTAATCAATTTCTTACCTTTTATTTGCACAGATGCCATTGGTATCTCAAATATTCTTAAAGAAATAAGGCATTTCAGTTCTGTTTCAAAGGGGCAGGGGTGGGGTTTGGCTGTTAAACTGGGTGGACTTTTTTCCTTGCCCAGAAAATCCTCTTTATGCATCCATGGAAGCCATACCACCAAACTGAACAAGCAGAAACCAAAACCAACCTGGCATGTTTGCATGGGACTTTTAAAAATCTTACCTGTTCAACTTAAATGATGAACCTATCCTTCGGTTTACTTTTTTCAGGTTGGCGAGCCCCTCTCATAGTTACCATTATCAAACCTTTCTCTTCTTTGACCTCAAACAAAAATAATTAGAACTGGCATTGCCTGGGCCTTTGTTGGGCTTTTCTTTCTTTCTTTTTTTTTTTTAATTTTAAAATCTTTAATTCTTACATGTGTTCCCAAACATGAAACCCCCTCCCACCTCCCTGTTGGGCTTTTCAGGTGGCATTAGTGGTAAAGAACCTGCTTGCCAATGCAAGAGACTTGAGAGACATGGGTTAGATCCCTGGGTTGGGAAGATCCCTGGAGCAGGGCATGGCAACCCACTCCAGTATTCTTCCCTGGAGAATCCCAATGGGCAGAGAAGCCTGATGGGCTACGATCCATAGGGTCAAAAAGAGTCGAACACAACTAAAGTGTCTTAGCACACACTAAGCCTTTGTTAAAAATGATTCAGCTGGTTGAGGAAAGAGTTGAAACTTCAATCCAGGCTGTCTGACTAGTTAAACATAAACACTACCCTATATCTTGTGAAACCAGGAAATAGATTTTTCTAAGCTAAAAAATTAGTTTTTCTAAACTAAGTATGAGTCAGTTTTTTCCAGGGGGAATATTAAGGAAATTGATTCTTTATTTTTCCTGAGATTTCTTTAAGTTTTCTTTACTGTCCTTGAAGGAAAGCTTCAGAGACAGTCTTCCCAGGTTGATAAGGCAGTAGGAGATGAGAAAATAAACCCTGTGGTAGACAGAAGTGGTTTGAATTGTAGTGAAACCTACTAACTGAGAGATTTGGACAAGTTACTTATTATCTCTGAGCTTTGTGTTTCTCATTTGTAAAAGGGAGTAATAACGTATCTTTGAGTTGTTCTAAGGATTACATGATAAAATTCAGATAAAGTGCCTAATGCAGGGCTTGGCACATAGAAAGTGCTCAATAAAAATCTTAGTTCTAGTTTTTGCAGAGAGTCTAGTGGTGGAATTACAGAATGCGGGTGTATTAGCAAGCAAATCTCAGATAAACATTTTAAAACTAAGAAGAAATTCTAGCTCTGCCACTGAGAAATAAAAAGACCCTTGAATAATTGTTTGTCTTTTTGGAAACTTTATAAAGGACAGGTATTATGTATTCTATGATTCTACAACCTAAGGCTACCTTTATCAGTTACTATACGACTTAGTTCTGCTTCTAAAAACAGTACCATACAAAAGAAAAAAAGCTCAGAAAGAGGAAACAAGGGATAAGATAGTTAATGTGTCAATATTTTGACCCACAGAAAGTTTTTTTTTTTTTTTTTTACTATTAGTGCTAAGAAACAAAACCAAACAATGAAGATGGTAGGATTTATATAGCTAAAAGGGATTTTTAGGGGATTATATAATTTCTTTCTTTACATCAAGATAGTCAAAATTGTTCAACAATTCATGGATGAAGGAATGAAAAAAGAAAGCATTGTGTGAAACATGAAGACTCAGCTGGTTGGTGAGTCACAGGGAATGTGAACACAGTGAGTTTTTTCCCATCATAGTCTTTGCAAGAGATTACTTTTCAATTCTGCAGTTTGGTGAGCTCTCAACTTTCTCTCATTGGAATCCGATCCTTTTAAAATTAGGAAGGATCGCCCTCTAGGGGAGATGGAGAGAGACTAACTGCAAAAATGGACTGGATTTCTACAGATGGGATTACCATTCACCAGGACTGGGGATGGGAAGAAAGTCCACATTTGACAGGAGACGACTTTAAATTTCCCTGGGGGGTGGGTGGGAGTACTTTACCATGTGGGGCTAATTAGTTTAATCAGATAATTGGGTAATTCAGATTTCCTCCCTTCTGAGGCTTCCCCATTACCCTAATTAAACAAAGCAGCAGATTTTAACAACAAATCTCTTTCAAAAGCAGAAAGTTCAAAACAGTAAATAAAAGACATGACAGAAACTGACGGCTCATTTCTGTTTACTTGCTGCCAACCCTGCCACAATGGTGATGGCTTTTTTTTAAATTCATAATTTGGTTATTTTGTCAAGATTGTACAGAATGTGTTAAGATACTGCTGCTGCTGCTGCTAAGTCACTTCAGTTGTGTCTGACTCTGTGCCACCCCATAGACGGCAGCCCACCAGGCTCTCCCATCCCTGGGATTCTCCAGGCAAGAACACTGGAGTGGGTTGCCATTTCCTTCTCCAATGCATGAAAGTGAAAAGTGAAAGTGAAGTTGCTCAGTTGTGTCCAACTCTTAGTGACCCCATGGACTGTAGCCTACCAGGCTCCTCCGTCCATGGGATTTTCCAGGCAAGAGTACTGGAGTGGGGTGCCATTGCCTTCTCCGTGTTAAGATACTAGGCACCCTAAATTTTACTTGTGTTGTTCTTATGTTGTCTGGTTATGAATGTGCTGAAGTCAGTTGATGAAGTACAGAGACTTTTAAGAGTGAGAAAGCCACAGTCCTGGTGGGTGGTGAGTATCTGCATGGAGTGTAGGAGAAATCCTTTTGAAAATACAGTTATACACGTAATTAATAAAGCATACTTACGAATGTTTGAATGGAGTTAAAGCTGGCATCCCAATTTAAGTGCAATATTTTTAAATCAAAATTTACTTTGTTATGAAAATGTCACTCACTGAAAATATTTGTATTGGTCTACTTTGACCACTGAAGATTCAGTGCATTTGTTTCAATATTCATAACTTTTTATCACTGGAGAGTCATTTTCAGAACAATATAATTTACATCTAACAGTATCCTGGTAATCAAATATTGAAGTCATTTAATCTTTTAATGTATGTGAACCCTTAATAAATAGGTAATAAAAAGTAATGGGGCTTTGTAGTCAGTGTCAGTTCTGTGAAATTTTCCATCACCATGTTTAGAAAATTATTTTCAAGAAAAGGAAAAAAAAATCACCTGTCTTTTAAGGTGTTATATTTTGGAATGTTTTTTGGTTCTCCATTGAAAGTGAGCTGAAAGTTGGTTGGATCTTAACTGGCAGCTCTTTTAAGACCATAATTTCTAGGAGTCAGACATAAAATCAGTAAACAAGAGTTATAGTATCAGTGAAATACAAGTCTGAGAGCCTCTAAGGCAGGATGTGAAATTGACTTAAAAGATACAGCATTAAAACTCAGGATACAAGGTAGATAACCAGGAGGAAAAGAAAATCTTCTCTGGCTAAGCACAGGAATATTGGATCACTGACTTAAATTTATCACAATGCACAAAGAAATACTTTTGTATCAAGGATCTGACCTGCATGTAGTTGTTGGGAGCTAAATACTATTCCAACTTAAATAGCATATTGACAAATATTTTTCCTCATTACATTCTTTATAAGGCCATGGGAATAAAGGAAAGTATTACTCAGATAGAACTTGCAATTGTCTCTATTAAGGAATGTTGAATGGAATGATTATTAATCTAAAATTGTATACATTATCTTTTGGTGATGAAATCACTCAGCATTTGTTGCCGCTGCTAGGTTGCTTCAGTCGTGTCCGACTCTGTGTGACCCCATAGATGGCAGCCCACCAGGCTTCCCCATCCCTGGGATTCTCCAGGCAAGAACACTGGAGTGGGTTGCCATTTCCTTCTCCAATGCATGAAAGTGAAAAGTGAAAGTGAAGTCGCTTAGTTGTGTCTGACTCTTAGCGATCCCATGGACTGCAGCCTACCAGGCTCCTCAGCCCGTGGGATTTTCCAGGCAAGAGTACTGGAGTAGGTTGCCATTGCCTTCTCCGAAGCATTTGTTAAGCACTTAAAATTGCAAAAACTATAATGTGTTGAGCTTTGATGTGGTTGCTTTTAGAAAATAATGGAAAATAATTTTAGATTTAGTGTAAAAGAAAGATAATAGTTATAGATTTGGTGTTTAGTACTTAGAAAAGGGGGCTTCCCTGGTGGCTCAGATGGTAAAGAATCTGCCTGGAATGCAGCAGACCCAGGTTCGATCCCTGGGTCAGGAAGATCCCCTGGAGAAAGAAATGGCAACCCACTTCAGTATTCTTGCCTGGGAAATCCTATGGACAGAGAAGCCTGGCGGGCTATAGTCAATGGGGTCATAAAGAGTTGGAAACAACTGAGCAACTACACACACACACACATACGCACACACACACACACACACACACACACACTTAGACTGGGACATATGTGTTAAATTGAGTCTAAGAATCAAATACACACTCACACACAAGCACACAATACCCTTCATGTAACATACTGGACATTATTTTTTCTCTAAGACTAACTCAACTAATCTAGGTAAACAATAATTTAAGGTAAAAATGTAGGAGGTCATAATGGGCATCCCCCAACTTTAAAAATATCTTTTATTTTACAGTATAGACTTTATCCTTGGAAGAACCCTTAAGATTCTGAACTCAGTAACAACAATTAAGTACGTTCTTATGACTAAAGTAATACTCCGTTACAATGGAGAGTAGCATCTATGTCAATCCAGACAGTTTTATCTCACAGTACTTTTATCTCATAGAGCAGAGTAGGATTTGAGCCTGAAGTCTGATAGAGCTTGAGTGCCCTGCTTATGGCATTGAACCCAGGAGTCAATTAAATGTGTTTTTTCTTGAGGTTTCATACTGTCCCAATTTGGCTGGCATTTTTTTTTTTCTAGTAGATGTGGTTTCAGAGGATGCTCCCAAGAGCAATCAGAGGATAGTTCCAAGAGGTCTCAATGTGAGGAGCATGTGTCCCTATAATCTGAGGAATGAATGCTGACCCCTCCATGATGGGTTAATTAATTCAGCACCATGCTCAGAGCAGCTCCCAAATCTCACTGTGCAATTGCAAGCTGCTAGTCACCGTGTTGGAAAAGACCCTGATGCTGGGAAAGATTGAAGGCAAAAGAAGGCAGCAGAAGATAAGCTGATTAGATAGTATGACTGACGCAATGGACATAAATTGAGCAAACTCCAGGAGATAGTGGAGGATAGAGAAACCTGGCACGCTGTAGTCCATGGGGTCACAAAGAGTCAGACATGACTTAGCAACTGAACAAGAACAGTCACCACTGGGTTGCACCAATAAAGTATATATAAATCCAGTGACATTGCCTCTGACCAGCAAGCAAGGGGATGTATGTGTACATGGTTATATAAGTACATGTGGACTTCCCTGGTGGCTCAGACAGCTGCCTGCAATGCGGGAGACCTGAGTTTCATCCCTGGTTTGGGAAGATCCCCTGGAAGAGGACATGGCAACCCACTCCAGTATTCTTGTCTGGAGAATCCCCATGGACAGAGGAGTCTGGCAGGTTTCAGTCCATGCGGTCACAAACAGTTGGACATGACTGAATAACTAGGCACACATTATATTTTAGTTTTGGAAAACCAGAGAAGTGATCAAAACATTTAAAATTTCTCTTGAGTGCTTAAGAGCCTATTGGTTTTCGCTCCATGCATGGGGCTGGGGTAGGAAGTTAAGAAGTAGTTAAATGAGGATTAAAAGAATCAGGAGGTCTGGGAAACTGACTTTTGTATGGAAGTGAGGTAAGCTGGCATGAATGTTTCCTAGAGTACCAATATTTTCTATTAAAACTTTTTTTTGGGGGGGGTCTCAGTAAAAGAGAGCATGCCCACTGATTAACCTGAACTTGTGTTGTGACAGCAAATTTGTTTTGTAATAATACCATGATGCTGACTTAAAGAACTGTGAACATGCAAACAAGAAGAAGGGTTTCCTGGGTGGAGCTGATGGTAAAGAACCAGCCCACCAATGCAGGATATGTAAAAGACACAGCTTTGCTCCTCGGGTCGGGAAGATCCCCTGGAAGAGAGCATGACAACCCACTCCAGTTTTCTTGCTTAGAGAATCCCATGGACAGAGGAGCCTGGTGGGTCATGGTCCATAGGGTTACAAAGAGTTGGACACAACTGAAGTGACTTAGCACACACACATACAAGAAGAAAGTAAGGAAGAGAAAAATGGCATTAATATTTGGGAAATAACATGATTTTCTTTCATCTGGAAGAGGATCCCCTTGAAAACCCTCTGTAAGTTTTATAGCAGATGGTCAACTGATTATGAGTTGTTCTCATACAGTTTATTCCCGTTGGCATCATGAAGCCCCTCTGAACTTAACTTCAGTGTTCCATGAAGACCAGTGCCTAACCAGTCAGAAAAAGAATAATAAGTGAAAAATGAGACTGATACCTACTCCTTAGCCCTGCAATTTATCTTTCCTTTCTCTACTTCTAGGAATCAGAGATCAACAGTGTCTATTTGCCTCCTTTCATTCAAGCAAGGCTTATCTAGAGAAATGCTTTTCAAAAGAAGACCTAAGAATTACTCTCTTTCTCTTGCCTTATCCCAACCCCATAGTTGTATTTAGCTCTTTCTGCAGTGGAGTATAATGACTGAAGCCTGACTTAAATAGAAAGAATGTGTTCTTCGGTAAAAGAGAGGGAAACAGTCACGTCTATCCTCAGAGATGCTCCAAGGAATCTTGGCATTTTCATCAGTTCACTCATATTTTCAGACTTTTATAACTTGGTAGTAAAATGATCCATAGGTTCTTAACATATTTAAAAATGTGGAAAATCTCTTAGGTATTAAGTCGCTGGAATACATATAGATATATATATGTATGTGTGTGATAGAAAAGTTTCTGGCAAGTATATATATAGGTGTTAGAAAAGTTTCTGGCAATCAAGGAGACAGCAAATCTTAAAATTTTATGCCTTGAGAAATGGAAGGAAAAAATAAGGTAAATAATTCAGTAGACAAAAATTCATTGAATGTGGATGATTTTAAATATTGATAAATAGATATCATGGACAATAGATACAAATACATATACATGGCAATTATGTAACTATGGAATTTATCTGATGTCCTTGGAAAATAAGGATGTGTGTGTATAAATATACATACATCTGTATTTTATGTACTCTGCCTTCAGACCAACTGTCAGACCTGGACTACAGATTTAAAATATGCTCATATTTTGTTGAAACATGACTACACAATGTAAAGACCTAAAATATATGCTCTTTCAAATATACAAAAGGATTGAAGACATGTTTTCAAGGGAAAACAAGCTCTTTGTTCATAAATTAGAAGCAACTCTTCTAAGGCCACCAGAGCATTTGTGAATCGAAGCCAAGGAATCGCAACTGATTTCAAACCTCAAAGTTCTTGACTTAAATAGCCAGAGGAGCTAGGGATGGAAGAATCTGGCTTTGTGCTGTAATAGTTCTCCTGTTTGAAGTCTGACCAACAGTTGTAATTTTAGTAGTGTGGAATATGGTCTTCCTAGTATTGATAAAGATTAGATGTTAAACTAATGGCAGAAAGTTAAGAATAATGACTGACAGCCTGGGTAATAGTCTTTCTCCATTTTCTTTTAAGAATGAATTTGTTAAGAACCTGCCTGAAGTTCGTTGGCAGTGGAAAAGGGGGTGAAAGTGAGGTAATACTGGGGATCTGCCCAGACATATCTGTATTCTTTTTACCAGCTTTGAATCTCCTCCTCTGTCATTTTTTCCCCAATGGTTTCTTGAGAACACCATTCATTGAGGTCCCAAAGGTTCACTGAAACCTTTCAGAGGGCTGCCCTTGGGCTACTGGATGCTTATACTCTTTGGGGGCTGTACCAGCAAATGACAGGTGTAGAAGTAGGAAAACCCCAACTCCTTGCCTCAGGTGGGGACCACTCTGAGCTGTGACTCACCCTCCAAGCTAGCACCATCCTCTCGGGACTCTGCCAGACTGCGCCTGGCTGGGCTCCTTCCTCTTCCCTGTCTGGCTTTCTCCTTTCTGTTACCACTTTCCCCATGTCCTAAATCAGTCCCTTGCCCGTAAATCCTCATCTCAGTGTGAGCTTCTGAAAACCAGACCTGATACTGGAGGAACGAAGGGAAGGAAATGAGTTGGTTTACAAGGTCACATGATTTCTTTGAGCATGTTTATTTGTACAGTCACTAACATTTTATTAAATCATCACATGACACAAGAGTGGAGATCATTTCAAAAGGAAATCACAGTTCAGTGGGTCTGCTTCTTATCCATGAATGTCCTTATTAATACCAGGAATGTTACATCTCATTGTTTTCAATATAGTGGAGACTTGAACTATTTTAGTATCAAATAACAGAAACATTGCTTCAAGGGGGCCAAAAGAGAATCTATATCTGCTCAAGCATCTGAAAAGCCAAGCAGTCGTGTTTCAGGCACAAGGAAATCCAGGTCTAAACATCACCAATAAGGCCTCTCTCAATTCCTAATCCTGATTTTCTTTGTTTTAGTTTCATTCTTGGGCATGTTCTCCCTTATGGAGACAAGGATGACATCATACCAGTTTAGCACCCTCTGGGAATACAACCCATCTTTCCCAATGGTTCTGATAAAGGGACTACAGCCAGTTTTCTTTGAAGCATCTAAAGTCACTGGTCCATTCCTGGGTCAGTAATTGTGGCCTGGAAAATGGAATGCTCCAATTAGCTAATATGAATCACATGCTCATTTATAGAGGGTTGGTGGGGGTTGGGATCAGCCCACCCAATCACATGGCAAAGGAGGTGGGAAAGCGATAGTTCCCTGAAAGACTGGCAACCTACTTATAGGTAGGTGCTGGATGTTGGCCTGGCTAAAACAAATAGCTGTCTCCCACAAGACTGAAAAGTATGATGGACTTTAGAGTTCCCTTTTTTTTTTAAAGGAGGGCCAATAAAATGTGCCTTACCATATTTCACAGGATCAAATTCAATCCCTTGAATGGACTTTAAAAATTATAAAGGATTTTACAAAGGTGTAGTCAGATCATAAATTATCACTCAGGTCTGTGACTGAGGGACTATGTAGGGAGGTATTATAAAGAGCAAACCATACTCAATTTTCATTCTTTCTTTAAAAAATTAATTATTATTGGCTGTGCTGAGTCTTCATTGCTCCTCAGGCTTTTCTCTGGTTGCGGTGAGCAGAGGCTACTCTCTAGGGGTGGCTGGCTTCTCACTGCGGCGGCCTCTCTCATTGTGGAGCGCAGGCTTTAGGAGTGTGGGCTTCAGTAGTTGTGGCCACTGGGCTCTAGAGCACAGGCTCAGTGGTTGTGGCGCACAGGCTTAGTTGCTCCACGGCATGTGGGATCTTCCCAGACCAGGGACTGAACCTGTGTCTCATGCATTGGCAAGTGATTCTTCACCAGCGAGCCACCAGGAAAGCCCTCCAATATACTTCTGAAGGAGTTTGGTGACTATTTCCTTGAGTCTTGCAAAAGGTCAGACTTTGACCATATGCTGATGACCCCAGCTGGGAATTTTTATAACTTCATGGAAACATGGATGCATTACATAGTTACCTGTCCTTGCCATTCCCACCAAGAAATACATGTTTTGAGAGCTCTCAAACTTCCATAAAAAGTCACTAAAGAGTTAAAGCCAGTAGCTTAGCTCTCACTTGCTCTCTTTGATAAGAGTTTAAGTTTTCAGCATATTATCTACAAAGTGGATAGTTTGCTGGGAGATAATGAGAGTAGATGTTGTTACTCTGAGAATTGCTCTTATCCAACTCTACTTACGTTTTTAATGGTGGGTCTTTTCTTTGTATGGAGCACCACATTAGGAGAGAACACAGGGAATTTAATTATCAAGTTAAATAATAAACCCTTTAGATTACTTTAATTTCCAAGGGATTCAACAATTCTATTAACTGAGGTATAACTAAGAAAATAAAATCTTCAAACGATTGGAAAACCCTTGTACAAAAGGGAAAAGATTAGAAAACACTCAGTACCCTGGGGCCTAAGTAATATAATTAAAAGCAGCATTTAAAAAAAAGTTGCTTTTTTTTTAAAGCGGAAGAAGGCACCAAGGCACTTGCCCTGTTTCCCAGAAGCTTTCAGATCCTGAATGCATTCATAGGGTTTGCATAATTGTCTATTTTCTTGTATTTTCTAAAACATAGAAAACATGCCAGATCATTTATTCTTCTAGTATATAAAGAGAATTTTGAAAGGGCCAATGTTTAAATTCTTGTATACATTCTATTTATATGTCACAATCTGTAGTAAAGGTAGAAAGGAGATACATAAGATATAATATACACATGATATACACAATAAGAAGACTCTTCAGAGTCCCTTGGACTGCAAGGAGATCAAACCAGTCAATCCTAAAGGAAATCAACCCTGAATATTCATTGGAAGGACTGATGCTGAAACTCCAATATTTTGGCTACCTGATGCGAAGAGCCAACTCATTGAGAAAGACCCTGATGCTGGGAAAGATTGAAGGCAAAAGGAGAAGAAGGTGGTAGAGGATGAGATAGTTAGATAGCATCACTGATTCAGTGGGTGTGAATTTGAGCAAACTCCGGGAGATGGTGAAGGACAGAGAAGCATGGCATGCTACAAACCATGGGGTCACAAACAGTCAGACATGACTTAGGAACTGAACAACAACAATACACAATGACATACTATTAGTTAATGACTATCATTTATTTAGGCTTATAAATGCTAGTTTTTGTTCAGTCGCTAAGTTGTGTCTGACTCTTTGTGACATCATGGATTGTAGCATGCCATGCTTCCCTGTCCTTCACCATCTCCTGGAGTTTGCCCAAATTCATATCATTGAGTCAGTGATGCCATCCAACCATCTTTCCCTCTTCTCCTCTTGCCCTCGATCTTTCCAAGCATTATGTGTTAAATATGTTATGCACATTTATCTCAGTGGAACTTGGAGAGGTGGAAACATTCTGGATTGAACTATGTCACTTGAGAATTCATATGTTGAAGTCCTAACCCCCCAGAACCTCAGAATGTGACTTTATTTGGGAATAGGGTCATTGCAGATTAATTAGTTAATATGAAATCATATTGGATTAGGGTGGGCCCTTAGTCCAGTTATGACTGGTATTCTTATGAAAGGGGGAATATGGACACAGATTGCACATAGGGAGATCACCAGGTGAAGATGAAGGCAGAGATGTATAAGCCGAAAAATGCCAAAGATTACCAGCAAACCAGAGAAGGTAGGAGAGGGGTCTGGAGCTGATTCTCCTTCACACCCCTCAGAAGGAACCAACCTTGCCAACATGTTGATTTCAGATTTGCTGACCCTCAAATTGTGAGACAATAAATCTCTGTTGCTAAGCCATCTAGTTTGTGGTACACTGTTATAGCAGTTGTAGCAAATGAATACAGTACTATTAGGGTCCCATTTTATAGATGAAGATTCTGAGGTAAGTTATCAGCGACATAAACTTGCCCCAAGTCACACAACAGTGATGGGTAGGGCTGCGGCTGGATTCGGGTCACTCCAACACTGTCTTTTCAAACTCCTCCAGTGTTTTCCAAAAACTGACAGGAGAACCACTTGCATAAGAATCCTCTTGGGATACCTGTTAAAAGTGCAGATTCAGTGAATAAAATTGCGGCACATATATACAATGAAATATTAGTCATAAAAAAGAATGAATACGAGTCAGCTAAACTGAGATGGATGAACCTAGAGCCTGTTATGCAGAGTGAAGTGAGTTAGACAAACACTGTATATTGATGCATATATATGGAATATAGAAAAATGGGACTGATGACCCTACTTGCAGTGCAGCAATAGAGACACAGGTACAGAAAACAGACTTGTGGACGCAGTAGGGGAAGGAAAGCATGGGATCAACTGAGAGAGTAGCATTGAACACACACATTGCCGTGTATAAAATAGGTAGCCAGTGAGAATTTGCTGTATGACACAGGGAGCTTAACCCATGCTCTGTGACAACCTAGAAGGGTGTCTGGATGGGGTGGGAGGTGGGAGGGAGGTTCAAGAGGGAGGGGACGTGTATATACCTATGGCTGATTCATATTGATGTGTGGCAGAAATCAACACAATATTATAAAGTAATTATCTTTCAACTAATTTTTTTTTTCCTAAGTGCAGATTCAGGGTCTTACCTCAGACTCACTAAATAAACTGGGGAAATGGGGCAAGAAGCTGAACTCTACATGACATCCTTACTACTCACTTTCTGTCTGAAATCAGAGGTCCTCAATCTCCTCACTGTGATCTATTGAACGTGGGATGATTCAAGTACAAGGGATATTGATTACCTTATCAATTAGATGTTGGGCAAGTTTTAATATGGACTTAAGAGTCAAGTTTTTTTTTTTAAAGTGAGGACAATACAATATTTGCTATCTTACCTACCAGGGTCAAAGAAAATCCCTTGGAAATGAAAGTTTAAAATTTATAAAAGGTTTGAGAAAGGCAAGATAATATTATAAGATGTCTTTATTCAGATCATTTGATTGAGGGACTAGGGAGGAAGGTATTACTTCAGTGCAAATCCTACCCCTTTCTCTTGAAAAAGTAAATGCTCAGTTATTGGGGTTCTACTCTGGAAAGCTCTGCTTCTTTTCTACCAGAACCAGCGTTCTGCCTAACTGTGTGCTGGGAAATGCTTCTTTTCTCTCGCACACGATCATGTACTCTGCTTCTAAGCAAGCTTTGGTCATATCTTCTCAGCCTCAGGTGAAACTGGAGAAGCAGAGGGTCTTTTTCTTGACTATGTTTTTGTTATTTACTCCCTCAGACACAGAAAAATTATTGATGATTTTTTTAGGAGTCATCCATGAATGTGCCTCCTCCCTCCCCACTGGTCACCACTAGCCTGTCTGCTTGTATCTGCGGGACTCTGCCTGTTCACTACAGGCACTGCTGACTGTGAGGTGCTCTCATGTGATTATTCTTGTCCTAGTTATCGACTCTCAGGATCTTTCCTTCTTCAGATTTACTGAAATATGCAGGATAGCTGTGCCAGTTACTTACAGCTTAACAAAACACCCCAAAATTTAGTGACTTGAAACAGTATTTTGTTACTTCTCACGTTTCTGAGGGTTGACTGAGCAGATCCTCCACTGATCTGATCTGAGCTCATTCACGCAACAACATTCAGCTTCATGTCTATGGGACTTAAAGTCCAGGATGACTGCTTTTGCACACCCGGGAGGTACTAGCTGTTGGCTGGGGTGCCTCGGTTCTCCTCTACGGTGTCTCATCCTCCACTTGGCTAGATTAGCTTCCTCACTGAGCAGTTTCAAGACATTTTGCAAAAAGAAAAAGGCAGAAACTGCAAGGCTTTTTGAGGTTTAGGGACTGGGACTTACGGAATGGCTCTTTTAGTGGATTCTATTGGTTAAAACAAGTCATATGGCCAGTTCAAGTTCAGAATGTTGAAAAATACATTTCAAATCTGAACTGGAGAATCAGCAGTTACTCACTGTGCAAACAATGAGAAGTGTGAGAGCAAGGAATTTCTGGCCTTTAAACAGTCTCCCACGTTGGCAATCAGACACATTGTCGCTATTCTTCAGGTAATCTGGATTTTTAACACCAAAGGCCATTACTGGAACCGTGTGAAAGGTTTACTTATAACAACAACAACAACCAAATTTACACAACCCAAACCTCAATAGAATCTACTTTTAGCAATAGATAAAAATAACAAATAAAATAAATAATAAATAAAATAACATAAAATGGGTTCACAGGTTATTGTATTAGATGAATATATTGCAGGGTGCTTGTGTAGCATTTTTGAACAAAGATGAAAAATAAAAAGTGTATTCTCTTTTGCAGACTCTTTTCACACCTGATAGAGATTAGGACAGTCTTACTTAAGCTGTGGTCCCTGGACCAGAAGCATCAGCATCAACCAAAAGATGGTTAGAAATGCAAATTTTCAGGCTCCACTGAGACCTACTGAATTACAGTCTTGAGGGTGGTGCCTGGGAATTTGTGTTTTAAAAGGTTTCCGGGGTTATTCTTATGCACATTAAAATTTGAGAAGTACTAATTTAAAATAGCTTCCCTGGTGGCCCAGTTGTAAAGAATCTGCCTGCAGTGCAGGAGATGCAGGAGACTTGAGTTCAATCCCTGGGTTGGAAGATTCCTTGTAGAAGGAAATAGCAACCCACTCCATTATTCTTGCTTGGGAAATTCCACAGACAGAGGATCCTGGTGGGCTACAGTCCATGGGTTTGCAAAAGAGTTGGACACGACTTAGCAGCTAAGCAGCCACAGTTTAAATAAGATCCCTCTTAAATAAAAGCACTAAATTAGAGATATTTTTCTCAGTCTCCCCTTTTTTTTCATATTCAGTTCAGTTCAATTAAGTCGCTCAGTCATGTCCAACTCTTTGTGACCCCATGGACTGCAGCACGCCAGGCTTCCCCGTCCATCACCAACTCCTGGAGTTTACCCAAACTCATGTCCATTAAACTGGTGATGCCATCCAACCACCATCTCATCCTCTGTCGTCCCCTTCTCCTCCCACCTTCAGTCTTTCCCAGCATCAGGTTCTTTTCAAATGAGTCAGTTCTTCACATCACGTGGCCCAAGTATTGGAGTTTCAGCTTCTCCATCAGTCCTTCCAATGAATATTTAGGACTGATTTCTTTTAGAATGGACTGGTTGGAACTCCTTGCTATCCAAGGGACTCTCAAGAGTCTTCTCCAACACTTTTGAACCACAGTTCGAAAGCTTCAGTTCTTCAGTGCTCAGCTTTCTTTATAGTCCAATGCTCACATCCATACATAACTACTGGAAAAACTATACCTTTGTCCAGACGGACATTTGTTGGCAACGTAATGTCTCTGCTTTTTAATATGCTGTCTAAGTTGGTCATAACTTTTCTTCCAAGGAGCAAGCGTCTTTTAATTTCATGGCTGCAATCACCATCTGCAGTGATTTTGGAGCCCCCCCCCCACCCCAGAATACAGTCCGTCACTATTTCCATTGTTTCTCCATCTATTTGCCATGAAGTGATGAGACCAAATGCGATAATCTTAGTTATCTGTATGTGGAGTTTTAAGCCAACTTTTTCACTCTCCTCTTTCACTTTCATCAAGAAGCTCTTTAGTTCTTCTTTGCTTTCTGCCACAAGGGTTATGTCATCTGCATATCTGAAGTTATTGATATTTCTCCTGGCAATCTTGATTCCAGCTTGTGCTTCATCCAGTCCAGCATTTCTCATGATGTACTCTGCATATAAGTTAAATAAGCAGGGTGACAATATACAGCCTTGACGTACTCATTTCCTGATTTGGAACCAGTCTGTTGTTCCATGTCCAGTTCTAACTGTTGGTTCCTGACCTGCATACAGATTTCTCAGGAGGGAGGTCAGGTGGTCTGGTATTCCCATCTCTTGAAGAATTGTCCACAGTTTGTTGTGATCCACACAGTCAAAGGCTTTGGCATAGTTACTGAAGCAGAAGTAGATGTTTTTCTGGAACTCTCTTACTTTTTCGATGATTCCAGTGGATGTTGGCAATTTGATCTCTGATTCCTCTGCCTTTTCTAAAACCAACTTGAACATCTGCAAGTTCATGGTTCACGTACTGTTGAAGCCTGGCTTGCAGAATTTTGAGCATTACTTTGCCAACGTGTCAGATGAGTGCAATTGTGCAATAGTTTGAACATTCTTTGGCATTGCCTTTCTTTGGGATTGGAATGAAAACTAACCTTTTCCAGTCCTGTGGCCACTGCTGAGTTTTCTGAATTTGCTGACATATTGAGTGCAGCACTTTCACAGTATCATCTTTTAGTATTTGAAATACCTCAGCTGGAATTCCATCACCTCCACTAGCTTTGTTTGTAGTGATGCTTCTTAAGGCCCACTTGACTTCGCTTTCTAGGATGTCTGGCTCTAGGTGAGTGATCACAACATCGTGGTTATCTGGGTCATGAAGATCTTTTTTGTATAGTTCTTCTGTGTATTCTTGCCACCTCTTCTTAATATCTTCTGCTTCTGTTAGGTCCCTACCGTTTCTGTCCTTTATTGTGCCCATCTTTGCATGAAATGTTCCCTTGGTATCTCTAATTTTCTCATAGAGATCTCTAGTCTTTCCCATTCTATTGTTTTCCTCCATTTCTTTGCATTGATCATTGAGGAAGGCTTTCTTTTTTTTTAAATTTTAACTGGAGGCTAATTACTTTACAATATTGTGGTGGTTTTTGCCATACATTCACATGAATCAGCCATGGGTGTACATGTGTTCCCCATCCTGAACCTCCTCCCCATCCCATCCCTCAGGGTCATCCCAGTGCACCACCCCTAAGCATCCTGTTTCATGCATCAAACCTGGACTGGCGATCTATTTCACATATGATAATATACATGTTTCAATGCTATTCTCTCAAATCATCCCACCCTCGCCTTCTCTCACAGAGTCCGAAAGTTTGTTCTTTACATCTGTGTCTCATTTGCTGTCTCTCCTATAGGGTCATCGTTACCATCTTTCTAAATTCCATATATATGTGTTAATATACTGTATTTGTGTTTTTCTTTCTGACTTACTTCTCTCTGTATAATAGGCTCCAGTTTCATCCACCTCATTAGAACTGATTCCAATGCATTTTTTTAATAGCTCAGTAATATTCCATCGTGTATATGTAGCACAGCTTTCTTATCCATTCGTCTGTTGATGGACATCTAGGTTGCTTCCATGTCCTGGCTATTGTAAACAGGGCAGCGATGAACATTGGGGTACACGTGTCTTTTTCAATTCTGGTTTCCTCGGTGTGTATGCCCAGCAGTTAGATTGCTTGGTCGTATTGACAGTTCTGTTCCTTACCTTGGACGAGGTCGTCCCTCCTGACCTTGAACGTGGAGTAGCTCCTCTCCATCCTCCTGTGCCTGTGCAGCTGCCACTCCTTGGACGTGGGGTTGCTCCTCTCAGCCCCGACAATGCAGTGAGTGTCCAGGAGTCTCCAGCAGAGGCATGGGTCTGAGGGGGCATTGGTCAGCGGTGGCCTAGTGCAGGGTCAGGGGAACTGAGGGCAACAATGCCTGCATGGGACCTTTTGAAGGAGGTCACTCACCTAGAGCCAGACATCCTGGAATGTGAAGTCAAGTGGGCCTTAGAAAGCAAAGCTAGTGGAGGTGATGGAATTCCAGTGGAGCTATTTCAAATCCTGAAAGATGATGCTGTGAAAGTGCTGCACTCAATATGCCAGAAAATTTGGAAAACTCAGCAGTGGCCACAGGACTGGAAAAGGTCCGTTTTCATTCCAATCCCAAAGAAAGGCAATGGCAAAGAATGCTCAAACTACCGCACAATTGCGCTCATCTCACATGCTAGTAAAGTAATGCTCAAAATTCTTCAAGCCAGGCTTCAGCAATATGTGAATCATGAACTTGCATATGTTCAAGCTGGTTTTAGAAAAGGCAGAGGAACCAGAGATCAAATTCCCAATATCTGCTGGATCATCAAAAAAGCAAGAGAGTTCCAGAAAAACATCTATTTCTGCTTTATTGACTATGCCAAAGCCTTTGACTGTGTGGATCACAATAAACTTTGGAAAATTCTGAAAGAGATGGGAATACCAGACTATCTGACCTGCCTCTTGAGAAATCTGTATGCAGGTCAGGAAGCAACAGTTAGAACTGGACATGGAACAACAGACTGGTTCCAAATAGGAAAAGGAGTATGTCAAGGCTGTATATTGTCACCCTGCTTATTTAACTTCTATGCAGAGTACATCATGAGAAATGCTGGGCTGGAGGAAACACAAGCTGGAATCAAGATTGCCAGGAGAAATATCAATAACTTCAGATATGCAGATGACACCACCTGCCGGGGGCCATCGTGAGGAACTCCGCCCATGGCAAAGGTCATGAGGAAGGAGGCTTGGCATACGCAAAGGCATAATCAAGCCTCAGGAAACCCCCTGTTCCTGAGCATCTACCCCAAAACCAGAGTCTGTTTTATGCTCTCCCCCATAATCGTTTCTCTTGGAGAAGGAGTAAACGTGCAGCTCCAAGGCAATAAAAATTCCTGGGCGTGACAAGAGCTTTTCAGCTTACGGACTCCTCTGAAGGTTATCTAGCCCACCTGTATAGGTTCGTCTGGCCACATGTGATTGCTTACAGCCTCCCAACCTGAGAGGCATGAGATGTTTTAGACTTACTAAAGGCAAATTCTTTTGGGGAGTTGGAAATTATTAGTATAGTGGGTTGGTTAGGAATTATATTGGTGAAGGGTTTTTCATTTGTTGTGTCAATAATTGCTGCTAACTCCCTGCTCTGGGTGGGACAAGGATGTCTCAGGTCAAACCTCTCTGCTGACAAACTAGCTTGTGTGATAGGATTATCCATACTCCTGCCACTACGCACATGATTGTTTTCTACCTCTTAACCATAAACAGCACAGAGAGTTTTGGAGTATTTTGAGAGTCTTAATTAGCATAGGGCTTTTTCTTCTTGTTGAGTCAATGATTGCCGCCAGGCCTCCGTATCCTTAGGCACCTGGGAATATATTAATCAATGTATTTGGAATATAGAAAAGGAAATATAGTAGTTTTTAAGGCTAGCAATACTAGACTTTTTGAGTTAATGAATTTTCTCTTTTGTAATAGATCACTGTACTTTGTTATAAATCACTGTGTCCTTGCTATGTAAAAATGTAACTTTATCACTCTCTTAAGACCAAATAAATCTTAAGGGGAACATTGGTGAAAGGATTTTCATTTGTTGGGCTGATGTTTGCTGCTAAATCTCCATATTCCCTGCCCTTATAATGAATATGACTAACATATAGGAGAAATAAGTATTAACCTTTAAGCATATAGGAGAAATAAGTATTAACCTTTAAGATTAATCATGTTATCCTTGGGTTAAATAAATTCCTTTCTTGACTGTAACTCACTACACCCTCATCCTATAGGAATGCAACTTTATTTGGAGGATGGTGCCTGGTTTAAGAAAACATACCCTTGGAAAAAATAAGTTTTTTGGTTATCAGGAAGAAAGGATCATAAAATCCCTAAGACCTTTTTATGTGAAGCATCTGATTTTGATAAAAGTCAGGACTGCTGACACCTGCGTGACTCTGTATTCATCCTTATGTGTAACAAAAAGTATATAAGCAAACCTAAAAATAAAGAAAATGGGATCAGTTTCTGGAAAGACTGATTCCCCCATGTCGTTTCTTTCTTGCTCCCCATTTTCTGGCTGAATTTCCATCTGGAGCATGGATGCTATTCCACGTAAACCAAGTTATTCAGCCTCTTTTTCTCCACTAATTTTCCTACTACACTATCCGTTTCTAATCTCTCTATATATCTGTAATTAAATATGTATTTTTCCAAGGATGCTGACTCCATCCCCACCTTCGAATCACCCTGGATCCACTGGGGCTGGACCCCGGCAACCACCTTTATGGCAGAAAGTGAAGAGGAACTAAAAAGCCTCTTGATGAAAGTGAAAGAGGAGAGTGAAAAAGTTGGCTTAAAGCTCAACATTCAGAAAACGAAGATCATGGCATCTGGTCCCATCACTTCATGGGAAATAGATGGGCAAACAGTGGAAACAGTGTCAGACTTTATTTTTCTGGGCTCCAAAATCACTGCAGATGGTGATTGCAGCCATGAAATTAAAAGACGCTTACTCCTTGGAGGGAAAGTTATAACCAACCTAGATAGCATATACAAAAGCAGAGATATTACTTTGCCAACAAAGGTGCGTTTAGTCAAGGCTATGGTTTTTCCAGTGGTCATGTATGGATGTGAGAGTTGGACTGTGAAGAAAGCTGAGCACTGAAGAATTGATGCTTTTGTACTGTGATGCTGGAGAAGACTCTTGCGAGTCCCTTGGACTGCAAGGAAATTCAACCAGTCCATCCTAAAGGAGACCAGTCCTGGGTGTTCATAGGAAGGACTGATGCTGAGGCTGAAGCTCCAGTACTTTGGCCACCTCATGCAAAGAGTTGACTCATTGGAAGAGACCCTGATGCTGGGAGGGATTGGGTTCAGGAGGAGAAGGGGATGACAGAGGATGAGATGGCTGGATGGCATCACCAACTCAATGGACATGAGTTTGGGTGAACTCCGGGAGTTGGTGATGGACAGGGAGGCCCGGCGTGCTGTGATTCATGGGGTCACAAAGAGTCAGACACGACTGAGCGACTGAACTGAACTGAACTGATGACTGTTCTATTTCCAGTTTTTTAAGGAATCTCCACACTGTTCTTCATAGTGGCTGTACTAATTTGCATTCCCACCAACAGTGCAAGAGGGTTCCTTTTTCTCTGGACCCTTTCCAGCATTTACTGTTTGTAGACTTTTTGATAGCAGCCATTTTGATCAGCATGAGATGGTACCTCATTGTGGTTTTGATTTGCATTTCTCTGATAGTGAGTGATGTTGAGCATCTTTCCATGTGTTTGTTAGCCATCTCTATGTCTTCTTTGGAGAAATGTCTGTTTAGTTCTTTGGCTCATTTTTTAAATTATCTCGCTTATTTTTCTGGAATTGAGCTGCAGGAGTTGCTTGTATATTTTTGAGATTAATTCTTTGTTAGTTGCTTCATTTGCTATTATTTTCTCCCATTCTGAAGGCTTTCTTTTCACCTTGATTATAGTTTCCTTCATTGTGCAAAAGCTTTTAAGTTTAATTAGGTCCCATTCATTTAGTTTTGTTTTTATTTCCATTACTGTGGGAGGTGGGTCATAGAGGATCCTGCTGTGATTTATGTCAGAGAGTGTTTTGCCTATGTTTTCCTCTAGGATTTTTATAGTTTCTGGTTTTACAGTTAGATCTTTAATCCATTCTGAGTTTATTTTTTTGTGTATGGTGTTAGAACGTGTTCTAGTTTCATTCTTTTGCAAGTGGTTGACCAGTTTTCCCAGCACCACTTGTTAAAGAGATTGTCTTTTCTCCATTGTATACTCTTGCTCCTTTGTCAAAGATAAGGTGTCCATAGGTGTGTGGATTTATCTCTGGGCTTTCAATTTTGTTCCCTTGATCTATGTTTCTGTCTTTGTGTTAGTACCATACAGTCTTGATGACTGTGGCTTTGTAGTATAGCCTGAAGTCAGGCAGGTTGATTCTGATGAAGGCTTTCTCATCTCTCCTTGCTATTCTTTGGAATTCTGCATTCAAACGGGTTTATCTTTCCTTTTCTCCTTTGCCTTTCACGTCTCTTCTTTTCATAGCTATTTTGTAAGGTCTCCTCAGACAACCATTTTGCCTTTTTGCACTTCTCTCTCTTGGGGATGGTCTTGATCACTGCTTCCTGTACAATGTGACAAACCTCCGTCCATACTTATTCAGGCACTCTGTCTATCAGATCTAGTCCCTTAAATCTATTTCTCACTTCCACTGTATAATCGCAAGGGATTTGATTTAGGTCATACCTGAATGGTCTCATGGTTTTCCCTACTTTCTTCAATTTAAACCTGAATTTCGCAATAAGGAGTTCATGATCTGAGCTACAGTCAGTTCCTGGTCTTGTGTTTGCTGACTGTATAGAGCTTCTCCATCTTTGGCTGCAAAGAATATAATCAATCTGATTTCAGTATTGACCATCTGGTGATGTCCATGTGTAGACTCTTCTCTTGTGTTTGTTTTGTTGGCAGAGGGTGTTTGCTTTGACCAGTGTGTTCTCTTGGCAAAACTCTATTAACCCTTTGCCCTGCTTCATTCTGTACTCCAAGGCCAAATTTGCCTGTTACTCCAGGTATTTCTTGACTTCCTACTTTTGCATTCCAGTCCCTTATAATGAAAAAGACATCTTTTTCTGGTGTTAGTTCTAAAAGATCTCGTAGGTCTTCATAGAACCGCTCAACTTCAGCTTATTCAGCATTACTAGTTGGGGCATATGTTTTTCATATGTTTAGGGCTAATGCCATGATCTATAAGGTTGGATTTATTTAACAAAATAATCTAGTTGGTTTTTCAAGAGGTTTGCATCAAGTAACATATTGAGAATTATTACTACTTCCCTGTTTGTTTGTTTTTTCTTTTACTGTAAATTTAAGAAATCAATAACCAGAGATGTATTGTCTTCTGATTTAGGATTAGAGGCTTCACACTGGATTGTTCCAGGAGGGCACCTTATAAACAACTGGGTGTACTGAGTTTTGTGAACATATGTAGAGCTTATATTGCTTGAGGGCAAAACAAATACAATCTGGCAGAGCCCAACTGAATAGGGTTATGCTTTTGAAAGGAACTTCATGGCAGACAGCTGTTTATATTCATTTTCTAAAGGGAGGGATTTAAGCCTACTCACAAAAATAAACATGGTATTAATATCCAGAGTCTGTGTTTTTTTTTCTTTTAAGTAATGAAGAATTCACTTATTAAAGTAAGAGAGATTCATCGCAGCCAATAATGTAAAAAGAGATAATTATACAAGCATTAATGATAATAGTTAACTTTATCAGAAAATTCTTGAAATGAATTTTGCTCATCAAGTGATGAGAGTTCCCATTTCAAATGAGGCAATTTTCGAAGATATATACTTGGTTTTCCAGGAATCATTGCAAGTTCTTGTGATGTTCATTACAAATTTCAACCTCTAATGTACCACTAGCTCATTATTTTCCTCTGATCCTCCACCCATTTGGAGGCTGCCTGTACTCAAACTTGGAATCATTGAGAATTCCACCAGGAATGAGTTAACTCTCATTCAGCGGTCCAGTAGAGTGTTAAGATAATTTTTGCTTGTGACAATGCAGAGGGCTGAAATGGTAGATTCCATGGTGAACTGAAAAATCTTGCTCAAGATTTTGAAGCTGCTCTTATCAAAAGGTGGAGTGGTATTTGAAAATACCCCTTCATCCTGGGGTGGCTTTGGGACTTGCTGTGACCAATAGAATGTGCAGAAGTGACACTGTGAGAATTCTGAGGGCTAAAGCCCAAGAGACCCTGCAGTTGCCTGCTTGTTTTCTCAGAATACAGCCCTGGGACCCCAGATAGGAAGGAGTTCCAGCTGATTGGAGAATGAAGGACTACAGGGAGGAGAAGTAAGACGCCCTAGCAGACAGCCACACTACCTGCCAGACATTCGACTGAGTCATCTTGGACTTTCTATTAAATAACCAGACCAGCCTTTCAGCTCATACAGAGCACGAAAGAGGCAAAACATCAGAAGAAACTTCAGAGTGAAAATACCATGAGATGCACTGTAAAAAATAATACATTATTACTATCTTAAGCCACATAGTTTGGGGATGGTTTGTTACTCAGCAACAAGCGACTGACCTAACAAGTTCGATAATCTTTGCTGCTCCTATAACCTCTCCAGTCTCCTTTCTACCCAAGCATATCCAGGAGCAGACAAAAATACTTTCTTTTCCTTCTCTGTTAGATACCTTGGGGAACTGGCATTTCTTCTCCTTTCACAGAGCTCTGCTTTTTTCTTCATCTCCCACCCATTTTCCCAGAAGCATCCCCCCAGTCTTCCCTGAATGATTTATCCCACAGACACTTCTCAAATCCCACTGACATTGTATGTCTTACAGTTAGGTTCTCCTTGGATTTCAGTTTCAACAGGAATTTGAACAAGAATTACAATAGCTCTGGTTGATTTAATTTATGGCGAATTATTCTCTCTATGGACAAGGATTTTTTTCCTCTTTCAGTTCTCTTGAGTTTTCCCTTATCACCTTATGCGGGTTGCTGGTGAGATTCAATCCCTCTTCCTGGAACCTAACGCAGGAAAGACTGGCAGTAAGATTTTCAAATACATTGGCCCCTGAATGATTTCATTTCAGATGACCAGATGGTAAAGAAGATTCATGCTATGAAGAAAATGTCTGCTATACAGCCCAGGGGAGAGACACTGACTCAGTGTGGCCATCAACACATTTTTCTTTTCTTTCTTTTTTTTGGCAGTGCTGTGCAGCTTGTGAAATTTTAGTTCCCTGACCAACCTGGGACCTCAGCAATGAGAGCTCAGAGTCCTAGCTGCTGGTTGTTGTTTAGTCACTGCTGCTGCTGCTGCTGTCGCTTCAGTCGTGACCAACTCTGTGCGACCCCATAGACGACAGCCCACCAGGCTCCACCGTCCCTGGGATTCTCCAGGCAAGAACACTGGAGTGGGTTGCCATTTCCTTCTCCAATGCATGAAAAGGAAAAGTGAAAGTGAGGTCACTCAGTCGTGTCCAACTCTTTGCGACCCCATGGACTGTAGCCTACCAGGCTTTTCCGTCCTTGGGATTTTCCAGGCAAGAGTACTGGAGTGGGATGCCATCGCCTTCTCCTGTTTAGTCGCTGAGTCATGTCTAATTCTCACCAGGCATCTCTGTCATTCTCCATCTCCCGGAGTTTGCTCAGATTCATATCCATTAAGTGACTGGACTGCCAGGGAATTCCCTCAATGCATTTTTTCAAACTTGCCTATAAAAATTTGTTTTCAATGTGAAAGTTTTCACTTTTCTAGTCATGTTTTTCCTCTCTCACCAGGCCTTAGAGCAATGATCTTGTGTTTACTTTTTCAACACTAATATTTCTGTGGAAATTATGGGTAGGCAAAAAAATAAATAAATAAATAAAAGAAGAAAGAACAAGATAAAAGGATGTATATTACTTTTTGAGGCCTGCCCGAAAGCTCATCATGTCTTTCAAAAGAGAAACAGAAATACCTTAGATATCACAGTAGCTTATTGGAGGCAATTTATCTTATTTCACCTCATAACTCTACTTTTCCATGATGAAACTGATATATTCTGTATGTTTCACTTAAATTTAAAACATCTAAAATGTTAGGAAGTTGGAATTAAGAGAGAGGCTAGAGGTCACCTCTTTCAGAAGCCAGTTTTGGTGGATGAGAAAGCAGGAACCCTGAGAGGTTAGCTAGCTTCCTTGGGCAGTAGGATTTCTGCCACCAGAGTCTGGGACTCTGGTCCACCTGTGTGGTCTGATTGCAACTAAATTCAACTGGGATCTTGGCTAGGGCTTGAACGTCCAGGATGGCCTCTTCTTCTCCAGGGCACCTGTCTCTGTGGTGTCTCTGATTCAGCAGTCTAGTCCAAGCTTATCTGCAGTGTAGTGGCTGGCTTCTATGGAAGAAGCATTCTAAAACGTTAAGACCTAAGATGCAAGCACTTTTTGAACTTCTGCTTGCATTATTCTTGCTAATTCGCATTGGCCAAAGCAAGTCCTATGGCTAAGGCTTGAGGGGATGTGGAAGGGACTTACTACATAAGAATGTGAACACCAGTGGGTAAAAATCCATGGGGGCCACCAGTGAGGCAGTATGTAGAGTACACGGCACATACTATTTCATTTTTATCCATAGAGGCTGTCACCTTTGAATACACTCTATGCTTTACTCCTTTATTTTGTCTGACGTCTCCTATCTATCTTCATTAGAATGTAAGTTTCATGAGTCTGTGGAACATTGTTTTGTTGAGTGTTTTGAATGAATGCATGTTTGAAAAGATAAAATTGGTATAAAATAAAGAAGAAAAAAATTCACTTACAACATAACAGAACTTCTTCTGTTAATACTTGAAATAATAGAGAAACAAAACAAAACAGTGGGCTAAGTGCTGGGATAATCCTCCATCTTGTTAGGTGATAACCATCAGCTAGTGTGGAAATCATGTATCCTTTATCCACCTAATGTTTGTTGAGCACTACTCTGTCCCAGAAACCTGAGAACTAGCCGGGACTAAGGTAGATACAGTGCCTGCCCTCAAGGAGCTTGGGTACTAAGGGCAAAGGCAGAGGAAAACAAGTGAGTGGATCAAATAATTAGACATTAACATAAATGTTGCAAAGTAAACAAAGGAAATCAATCCTGAATACACATTGGAAGGACTGATGCTAAAGCTGAAGCTTCAATACTTTGGACACCTGATGCGAAGCGCTGACTCATAAGAAAAGATTCTGATGCTGGGAAAGTTTGAAGGCAGGAGAAGAGGATGACAGAGGATGATTTGGTTGGATGGCATCACCGACTCAATGGACTTGAATCTGAGCAAGCTCTGGGAGATGGTGAAGGACAGGGAAGCCTGGTGTGCTGCAGTCCATGGGGTCGAAAAGAGTCGGACATGATGGAGAGACCGAATAATAAAACATAGAAAAGGCTGAGGCTAATGATGGGAGGTGCCTACTTTGCATAGCATGGTCAGGGCAAACCTCTGACAAAATGGCACTTAAATTGGGATCTAAAGAGTAAGAATAAATCCAATACCAAAAGAGGAATTCTCAGTAGAAGGGAAAAGCCTGAGTGAAGGCTATGTATGCATGCTCAGTGTTTGAGTTAAGACCTTGAGGCAGGCGAAAACTTGTGGCTGTTAGTATGGGCGTCAAGTGTGATGGCTCTGCAATCAGAGTTCAGATCCTGCCTCCATCACTCGCTAGCCTTGTTATCCTGGTGGTGAATTTCTTTGTTCTTCTTCTTTTTTTTTTTTAATTATGTATTTATTTATTTGGCCGTACTGGGTCTTGGTTGCAGTGTGTGGGATCTTGTTCCCTGACCAGAGATTGAACCCAGGCTTCCTGCAATGGAAATGCTGTGTCTTAACCACTGGGCCATCAGTGAAGTCTGGGTGGTGAGTTTTTAAAACTTTTTGTGCCTGGGTTTCTTTATCTGTAAAATAGGGAACTCCATGAAGATGAGAACCAGGTAGAGGTTATTGTGGGCAATAGCAAAGGATTTAAAGAATCTTTCCTTCCCCAAAGTGTAGTGGGAAGCCATTCAAGGGCTTGTAGGAGGATAATAATATCATTTGTTTTATATTTCAGAAGATTATTTTTGGTAGCTGCATACAAAGGGGTGGGAGAAAGCAAGTGTGGAACAGGCAGACGAGGTGGGAAGGAGTCCAGGTTAGAGAAGAAGGCAAACTTGGACCTGCAGTTGACAACACTTGACTGAATGGATAAGGTCGGAAAAGCAAGGCATCCAAATGACCCTTAGGTTTTCAGCTTTAACAACTGGGTGAATTATGGTGACGTTGATTGGGGTGACATTGACTTAGTTTGAGGTTCATGGGACCAGGTAGGCTGGGTCTGGACCCTCCAGGACTCTCAGGCTTAGACCCTATGCCTAAGGGTTGCACAGTTAAAGTCTAGTAAGGACTCTGGTCATCTTTTGTAGACATGAGAAGTGGTATTTAAATACTGCCCTTGATGGTACGAGGGCTTCACTGGTGGCTCAGATGGTAAAAAAGCTACCTGCAATGCAGGAGATGCAAGTTCGATCCCTGAGTCAAGAAGATCCCCCCGGAAAAGGGAATGGCAACCCACTCCAGTTTCTTATTTGGAGAATTCTATGGACAGAGGAGCCTGGTGGGCTACAGTCCTCGGGGTCCCAAAGAGTCAGACACGACTGAGCGACTTTAACTTTCTTTCACTTGTTTAAGGTCTCTATAGATGGTAACCCTTCCAATGCTCAGAACAGGCCTAGGTACCACCATCATTACCTTTTATAAACAAGGAAAGATAGGGGGTCTAACTGCAAGTTTTCTCTCTATAATGGAGAAATTATCAATATAGGTTTTGATACTATGTAAAGTATGGTGAGTGGTTTGGGCTTTTTCTTTTAATATTAATGAACTTTAAATATAACATACCTACAAGAAAGTATAAAAATCCTAAGTGTGTAGTTGGGTGAGTTATCAAAGTGGACAAACCTTTGAACACCATTCTGGTCAAGCAGGGAACAATATTGGCCCCAGAACAGTACTGGCCCAATCACCTACCTCTTTTCTCTCTCCATTAATAATTGCTCTCGTGCGATCTAACACTATAGCTAAATTGTGCTTATTTTTGACTTAATATAAATGGGATGACAAAATTTGCCTTTTATAGTACAAAATCTGTCCCAATTTGGAGCACTTGGGGGCATCCACTGGGAACTAGAACTCCTTAGTTGAAATTGCCTATAAAGCCCTGTGCTGGGGTGGTGTACTGTAGTGTCAGTTTGGAAGAAGCTTCCTTGGAGTCTGATATTGACAGGTGGTGCAGTCTGTCTGGGAAGAAGGGAAAATGATGTAAAGAGGAAATTCCAAAGGAGACATCTTATCCATGCATGAATAAAATTTGGAAGGGGGCGAAATGCCAAATGAATTAATAATATGGGAAAATGAAAAGTCAACTCACTGTTAAGGACAAATCAAATGGGCGAGTGCAAGGTAGGACATTTATGGGAAAATCATTTGCTTAGTTGTGATGTGGTTGAGGGACCATTTGAAGTGGTTCTTTATTTTACCCATTTCAAAAAACCACAAGGGTGGGCTCTTAAAAGCCAACAATCTGGACTAGAAATTATGTCTTATAATATGGTTTATGTGATGCAATAATAATGATTGAGGGGAAATACAAGCTTGCAATTGTCAGCTAATCACAAGCTGTATGAACGATGAAAGGAACTTTTATATCCAACACTTGCAGTTTATAGAAGCCCGGACTAGCGATGTGGAGGGAGGCATAGTTAACTGGGGCATGTCCTGGAAGGGTGAGTCAAGGCCAGAGTCTGGCTTTGGGGGCTAGGTCTTCACACTGTACTGGACTCTCTTCCTCATGAGGTCAAGGTGTGTAAATGAAGGTTTTGGTTTGTGGTCTTGAAAAGGGGAGCGAAAGTTGTATTCAAGGGTCATTTTGCAAACCCTTTATTCTCCTTTCAGGGAAGACCGAGGGGCACTGGTAGTGGAACATGGTTCCTGTGAATTTGGGAGTGGGATGACTACCTGCACTAGGAGCATAAATTATTCTTCCCTTTCCCTGGACACTCCTTCCATTTCTTCAAAAGCTGGCTTCAGGACTTTCCTGGTGGTCCAGTGGCTCAGACTCTGTGCTCCCAACGCAGGGGGCCCAGGTTCAATCCCTAGTCAGGGCACTAGATTCCACGTGCCACAACTAAGACCCAGCATGGCCAAATAAATAAATAGTAAAAAAAAAAAAAAAAAAAACTGGCTTCATCTCATCCTTTAATTAATTTTTCTTTTGGACTCAAAGAATTTTTCTTCTCAACACTTATTTCTACAGTAATTCATTAAATAGTTGATTAAAAACTTATTTTTAAAATTTTAAATTAAACTATTTTATATTATAGTATTTTTGATTTACAATGTTGTGTTAGTTTCAACCAAAGTGAAATTTTTCTTTAACCTTTTGATCTCCACCCATTCCTCCTATTTATTGATTTCTATTGGTTGCTTTGTGGATAAATCTCTTTGTCTACTTCAACTGTAATACAGGCTCCAACCCATCAGGGGCTGGTTGGTCTGTCTGGTTCACAGCAGTGATCCCTGCACTGGTGCAGAGCTTCACCCGTTGCTGTTGTTCAGTCACTCAGTTGTGTCTGACTCTGTGACCCCATGGACTGCAGCAGCCAGGCTTCCCTGTCCTTCACCATCTCCTGGAGCTTGCTCAAACTCACATTCATTGAGTTGATAACTGCATCCAACCATCTCATCCTCTGTCGTCCCCTTCTCCCCCTGCCTTCAATCTTTCCTAGCATCAGGGTCTTTTCTAATGAGTCAGCTCTTTGCATCAGGTGGCCAAAGCATTGGAACTTCAGTCTCAGCATCAGTCTCTCCAGTGAATATTTGGGACTGATTTCCTTTAGGATTGACTGGTTTGATCTCCCTATAGTCCAAGGGAGTCTCAAGAGTCTTCTCCAACACCACAGTTCAAAAGCATCAGTTCTTCCACCCTCAGTCTTCTTTATGGTCCAACTCTCACATCCATACTTGACCATAGCTTTCACTATTTAGCCTCACCTGTAGTTGGTGCTCAATTAAGGTTTCTTGAATGAATGGACTTTCTGGAAGAGATGAGTGGTAATAACATGTCCCTGAAGGAAAGGCTCTGGTAGAGGCAATTGCTGTAGATATAAGCTATCCCATAGGGGTTCCCTGGTGATGGAAAAGAACACATCTGCAATGCAGGAGACCCAGGTTTGATCCCTGGATTGGTAAGATCCCCTGGAGTAGGAAGTGAATAGCCAGTCTGGTATTCTTGCCTGGAAAATTCCATGGACAGAGGAGCCTGGTGGGCTACAGTCCATTGGGTGGCAGAGAGTCAGACACAACTGAGCAACTAAGCACACACACACAGACACAGACACACAGACATGCAGACACACACACACACATAAGTTATCCCATATCTTAGGCTGGAGTATTCTTGGGACTTTTGACTCTGTCCATGGCCCCTCAGCTTGGAAAACAACGGAAGCTAGAGGAGATGCATCACCTTCAATCTTATACTATCTTTCTTTTTTTAAAAAAAAGTAATCTAAATTAATTGATTAATTAAAATTTGGCTGTTCCGGGTCTTATTTGTGGCCTTCCCTCTAGTCGTGGTGCATGGGCTCCAGCGGTCATGGGCTCAGCAGTTGTGGCGCTTGGGTTTAGTTGCTTCACGGCATGTGGGATCTTAGTCCCAGACCAGGGATTGAACTCCCTGCATTGGAAGGCGAATTCTTAACTACAGGAAAAGTCCCAGTATTCCACCTTTCTTAAAGTCTGTTTAGTCCAAGAGGTGCTGGCTCTCCCAATATGCTTGACATCCCTAGTGGACTCATATGGGGAGTTGAGTGTGTTTTTTTTAGTAGAATTTTGTTTCTATTTCCTGGATTACCCTACTGAATCTAGGATGCCTCTGGAGCTATCACACTACCTAAGTGTGGCCTGAAAATTCTTTCTGGGAGGAAAACATCTTCCTGTGATGTTTGCAACTCTTTGGGGGCCCTTTGAGCTGGAGCCAGTCTGTGATCGGACCCTCATGGCATTTCAAGGTATCATCCAACCCACAAACACTGTTTTTTTTCTCCTGTCCCAGCTCAATGCATGGAGAGAGGACACAGACTTATTTTAACGTGGCTGTACATATGACCATGGTTTCTGAGGCTTGGGAAGCCACGGAACTGTGCAACAAATGGTACAAATAGTAATTAATCCCATGAGAGTCAGGCTGCCTGGGTGCACACTTGATCTCTCTCATTTAGTGGTAGTTTGACTCACAGAGTGACGTGTCCTATCTAAGTGATTGTCTACCAATGTCAGTGCCTAAATTTTTACTTTTGGGGCTACATTTCATGCCCATAAAGGTCTCTTTCTCCTTGAACTTCTGAAACCAAAAGGATTTCCTGTGCTCAGACACTTGGCAAATGGTATACAGGGATAGTCTCCTTACCTGGAAAACCCAATATTCAGGTTCAGTATTGTTTATAACCAGTGGTGAAGCAATATTGTTTCCAGTGGAAGATCTTTGGTGCAATATCCACTCTTAGGGACTGTGCTTTAATTGAGATGACCCAGATCTCTAGCAGGGCAGCAGGTGCCTGGGTAAGCAGGATTAAGCTGGCATAGTGCCAAAGGTATGGCTTTTCACTTTTTGTTATTTTCTTAGTTTAATCCACTGAGTTCTTTTTCCTCTAGCGAATATGACAATACATGTTGGAAGAATAGTGCAAGCATATCTGAGACCATATGGTGGAGTATTTATTTTCTTATTAGGCAAATACTTTTAATCTAAGTAGCAGGTGTCTGTTGTGAATATATTTGAATGCAAACAAAGCAGTAACTGAAATACCTTTAAAAATAAAGCTGATAACACTCTTACATCATTCATTATTTTACTTGCACCTAATATCTGTGCCTTTAAAAAACATTTTGTTTTCACAAGCTTTTCAATCAACTGCATAGTTAAGGAGGAAGCTAAAAATTAAAGCCTTTAAGATTGAGATTGTGATTTATCTCTTGGCTTGTTTATCCAGTTAAAAGTCAAAGTTAGCTGCAAATTAAATGATCCATATCATCAAATACCAGTGAACAGTCTCTTGGGTAAGGAAGCATAAGGAGCATAAGATAAACACAGATGAATTGGTTCTTAGGTTGCCTAGCAGTTTTGCATACTACAGTATATCTTACGTAGACTTTGCATATGTCCTTCAGCTAAGTCAGAACATAAGCTTGGATAGTTGATTTCTTCCTAAATTGGACTAATTATATATGTTTGACTAATTAGTGAGCTGGGCTTCCCAGGTGGCTGAGTGGTAAAGAGCCCTCCTGCTAATGCAGGAGATATGGGTTTGATCCCTGGATCGGGAAGATCCCCTGGAGAAGGAAATGGCAATCCACTCCGTATTCTTGCCTAGGAAATCCCATGGACAGAGAAGTCTGGTGGGTTACAGTCCATGGGGTCACCAAAGAGTCAGACACGACTTAGCAACTAAAGCAATTAGTGGGCTACAAATTAACTTTTAGCAGTTTGGATTCCATTTGCTTCTGTTGTAAATATTGGTGAAGGCTTTTGAAGATAAACCTGGCATTCTCAGGTTTTTTCAAGATTTCTGTCCAATTTTTTTTTATTCTTGGAAAAACTATTTTTTAAATTGAAGTATAATTTATACACAACTATATGTATGCATTGTAAGCACTGTGGTAAGGCAGAATAATGGGCTACCAAGGACATCCACATTCTCATCCCTGAAAACTGAGTGTGTTACAGTATGTGACAAAAAAGGCCCTGGAGAAGTCTTTAAGTTCAGGTTCTTGAGATGGAAAGATTACTGTGGATTATCTGTGTGGGCATAGTAAAATTGAAAGGGTTCTTAAAAGTGGAAGAGGGAGGCAGAACGGGAGGTCAGAGAGATGAGATGCAAGAAAGACTCCACCCACCCCCATTTCTGGCTTTGAAAATGGAGCAGGGGAAGGGAACCTGAGCCATCAGGGAAATTATTAGCACCAGCCTCTGAAGACACCAAAAAGACATGTATCTGATGGTCACTATGCATCATTTTTTTCAAAACTCTTGAAGTTCACAAATGTTCTTTCCTCCAAATTTCTGTCATCCTTCTCGTCTTCTGTTTCAATTGATGCTGAGATGACAAATACAGCAGACCCTCATTATTCAAAGATTCTGTATTTGTAAGTTCATCTCTTGCTAAAATCTTTGACACCCGGATCAGTACTCACTGTGCTTTCATGCATGTTTGTGGACATATGCAGAGTGACAGAAACATTTGAGTTCCTAGAGACTCATGCTACCAGCTGATCCTGCACCAGCTGATGCTCTGCCTTCTGCTCTTGGGCTGTAAGCAAATGTCCTTTCCATGGTCTCTTAGTGTCACAGTTTTCATGTTTGTGCTCGGAGATTTTGGCATTTAAAATGGTCCCCAAGCAAGTAGCGCTGAAGTGCTGTCTAGTGTTTCCGAGTGCAAGAAAACTGCAATGGATGTGTCTCATGGAGAAAACCCAAGTGATTGACAAGCTTCCTTTGGACATGAGTTATAGTGTTGTTGGCTGTGAGTCTGTTATTGAATCACCATATCATTAAACAGTTCATGGGGTTGCAAAGAGTCGGACACAACTGAGTGACCAAGCACACACACACATACATTAAACAAGGTGTCTTAAACAGAAATAAACGTAAAGCAAGCTTATGTATGATTTGGTCGATGAAAATTTTGTGATGGGAGGCTTGCAGGAAGCGAACCCTGTACTTCCTCCAGGGGCAATTGTTTGGTATTTTTTAATTCAGTGTTCATGGTGACTTTGCAGTGAATAATGAGAATCCACTAGGTATAGAACATAGACCTTCAGTTCCAAGGACATGCCCTAGAAATTCCCAATGATGAAACACACCAAACTAACTTAGAAACAAGAGGAAACCTAGAGTTCTCACTGAACTGCTGAAGGGATTTCTTCAGATTTGTATCCAAATCTCACATAAGCTCATTCTGATCTCTTTAGGTTCTGGGCATATGGCTTCTTATTTGCTCACATCTGTTTTTCTATCTAAAATCAGCTTGTGGCAATGGTCGTAGGTCACAGAATGTTAGTGGAATCAAGACCTCAGCTCTATCAATCCAACTGCCTCTTTTTCAGATGACCAATGTGAGGCTCAGTTAGGTGAAGGGATTGACAAGATCTGGAATTCCATTCACTTGATGCCTTCTTCAATAAATATGAATCAAGCTGAGGGGAGATGATCATAATAGCTATATATGAAGTTCATGTCTAAAAAAATCAATATAGGAGGAATAAATTCTGTTATTATCAACATCATGTAGGCTTGGGTGAGAAGTGTTTCTCAGATAATTTAGCACTCCATCTTTGCAAGTCCTGGCTCCAGATGATTGATAACACCACACTGCAGAAAAATCTTTTGACTAGAAGACTGCCAAATCACTTTGTCTCAGTGGAAAGGAATGCTCTGAATTTTTGAGGCATTATTCGATACAGCTTAACTAAAATAACGTTTGGGGGAAAACCCAGTTTACTGATTTTATGAACATGGAACTGAAGTTTTTCTTCACCTCTTCATAGTGAAGCAGATTGGAATGAGTATCAAAAAAGTTATTTTTATACCTGAAACTAACACAGCACTGTAAATCAACTACACTTCAATTAAAAAGAAGTTGTTCCTGGTCTTCAGAAAATGGACATTTTATTTGAGCAAAACTTTATGTTGTACACTGTGAAGTAATTTTCAATTTCTCAATTATTCAGATGTTTACAAATAGCCAATATTTTAATTCCTTTTGTATATATGTATACATGTATATGATAAAATTATATACTTTTTTTTTCATCCTGAGGCAAGGATGATGTCACAGTCTGGGGAGAAGCAGCCATGCTAGAAACGTGAGGTTCTGAATCTTTGAATTTTGCTGTTACTCATGCATGAAGATTAAGCTACCAGTCCACTCCGTCAGCATGACATAAGCTCTGAGTTATTTTTCTGTGTAATCAATTACATTTTCCCCCTGATCATAAAAGTTCATGATAAAAAAATTGGAAAATAGAAGGGTGAAGGAGAAAATAATTTACTCCTAAGTCTTTGCCTCAGAGATGAGCTCTTTGAGGTTTGGACATGCTTTATCCTTGGTGTGTATGTTCTCACAGGCATTTGTCCTGCTTTTTGTAACAATATGGAATTATATGTTTTATTCTGTGCCATTTAAGTTTAGTATATCATGAGCGTATTTCCATGTAATAAAATAGTCTCCCAAAACTTTAAAAACCATCATGTCCCCGAATTTACTAAGTTCAGTTCAGTTCAGTCGCTCAGTTGTGTCTGACTCTAAGACCCCATGAATCGCAGCACGCCAGGCCTCCCTGTCCATCACCAACTCCCGGAGTTCACTCAGACTCACGTCCATCGAGTCAGTGATGCCATCCAGCCATCTCATCCTCGGTTGTCCCCTTCTCCTCCTGCCCCCAATCCCTTCCAGCATCAAAGTCTTTTCCAATGAGTCAACTCTTCACATGAGGTGGCCAAAGTACTGGAGTTTCAGCTTTAGCATCATTCCTTCCAAAGAAATCCCAGGGCTGATCTCCTTTAGAATGGACTGGTTGGATCTCCTTGCAGTCCAAGGGACTCTCAAGAGTCTTCTCCAACACCACAGTTCAAAAGCATTAATTCTTTGGCGCTCAGCTTTCTTCACAGTCCAATTCTCACATCCATACATGACTACTGGAAAAACCATAGCCTTGACTAGACGGACCTTAGTCGGCAAAGTAATGTCTCTGCTTTTGAATATGCTATCTAGGTTGGTCATAACTTTTCTTCCATGGAGTAAAGCAATACCAAATTTTGGGGAATAGAAGCTATTTTTTTTTGCTTTTTTAAAATAACATCACAATGAGTATCTGGATATTTTTTTGTAAGGCTCTGATTGCTTCCTTGGGATAGATTCCCATATCTGTATAGTAGGTTAAGGAGAAAGGGGCGTGGTTTCCTAGTATTGGCATGGAATTTTCTAGATCTATTACCAAGATAGCACTTTCAATGCAGGATGGCTAGAGGGGAAGGAGCCTGCCTTTCTTGCTGTGGTACCCACCCCATAAGTTCCCAATCTACCCCTGGGGTAGAGCGAATACCTTGTTCTGATAGAAAAGCTTTTCCTTCTAACCATTTTCCTGGAACGGGGTACTTATGGTTAAAAATCTAGCTTTTTAAATTACATCTACAAATTGTGAGTTTTTATGACTAAAAAGGTGATATGTTGATGAAAAAAATGATAACATTGTATACAAAAGCTGTTTGAATATTTGAAAGGAGAACACACATTTTGAGGTTGTTCCCTTCTGGACATTTTTGTCGAAGCCAGAAAACCCAAGCCCACAGAGGAGCTATAGTTTCCTTTCAGGATCGTCTTAGCTTTTTACCAGGAGACCTGACACACCCGCCTTAGAAGACCTGCACAAGCACTAACTCCTTAAACCCAGAATATAAATATTATGTAGAAGAGATCTAGATTTCCTTTCTTTTGTGTGTGTGTTCCAAACAACCCTATCATCCATTTCTGACAGTAGTCTTGGGCTTAAAAACACACACAAATTGCCTAAAGATAACAGCGACTAACATTTATGGAAATTTGGCTTTAATCTTTTTTTTTTTTTTCCTGGCTGCACCATACAGCCTGCGGGATCTTAGTTCCACAACTCTAGGAAATGAACCTGTTCCTCCTGTATTGGAAGCTCAGATTAACCCCAGGGAATTCCCTCAGGTTCTTTATATATTGATTTTATTCCTTAAAATAACCTCCTCTCTTCCCTCACTATTTATTTGACAGGTGGTGAGGTCCTGGAATGTGAAGTCAAGTGGGCCTTAGAAAGCATCACTACGAACAAAGCTAGTGGAGGTGATGGAATTCCGGTAGAGCTATTTCAAATCCTGAAAGAAGATGCTGTGAAAGTGCTACACTCAATATGCCAGCAAATTTGGAAAATTCAGCAGTGGCCACAGGACTAGAAAAGGTCAGTTTTCATTCTAATCCCAAAGAAAGGCAACGCCAAAGAATGCTCAACTATTGCACAATTGCACTCATCTCACATGTTAGTAAAGTAATGCTCAAAATTCTCCAAGCCAGGCTTTAGCAATACGTGAACTGTGAACTCCCTGATGTTCAAGCTGGTTTTAGAAAAGGCAGAGGAACCAGAGATCAAATTGCCAACATCTGCTGGATCATGAAAAAAGCAAGAGAGTGCCAGAAAAACATCTGTTTCTGCTTTATTGACTATGCCAAAGCCTTTGACTGTGTGGATCACAATAAACTGTTGAAAATTCTGAAAGAGATGGGAATACCAGACCACCTAACCTGCCTCTTGAGAAATCTGTATGCAGGTCAGGAAGCGACAGTTAGAACTGGACATGGAACAACAGACTGGCTCCAAATAGGAAAAGGAGTATGTCAAGGCTGTATATTGTCACCCTGCTTATTCAACTTCTATGCAGAGTACATCATGAGAAACACTGGACTGGAAGGAACACAAGCTGGAATCAAGATTGCTGGGAGAAATATCAATCACCTCAGATATGCAGATGACACCACCCTTATGGCAGAAAGTAAAGAGCAACTGAAAAGCCTCTTGATGAAAGTAAAAGAGGAGAGTGAAAAAGTTGGCCTAAAGCTCAACATTCAGAAAACGAAGATCACGACATCCGGTCCCATCACTCCATGGGAAATAGATGGAGAAACAGTGGAGACAGTGTCAGACTTTATTTTGGGGGCTCCAAAATCACTGCAGATGGTGATTGCAGTCCTGAAATTAAAAGACGCTTACTCCTTGGAAGAAAAGTTATGACCAACCTAGATAGCATATTCAAAAGCAGAGACATTACTTTGCTGACTAAGGTCTGTCTAGTCAAGGCTATGGTTTTTCCAGTGGTCATGTATGGATGTAAGAGTTGGACTGTGAAGAAAGCTGAGCACCAAAGAATTCATGTGTTTGAACTGTGGTGTTGGAGAAGACTCTTGAGAGTCCCTTGGACTGCAAGGAGATCCAACCAGTCCATTCTGAAGGAGATCAGCCCTGGGATTTCTTTGGAAGGATTGATGCTAAAGCTGAAACTCCAGTACTTTGGCCACCTTATGCGAAGAGTTGACTCATTGGAAAAGACTTTGATGCTGGGAGGGATTGGGGGCAGGAGGAGAAAGGGACGACTGAGGATGAGATGGCTGGATGGCATCACTGACTCGATGGACGTGAGTCTGAGTGAACTCCGGGAGTTGGTGATGGACAGGGAGGCCTGGCGTGCTGCGATTCATGGGATCGCAAAGAGTCAGACACAACTGAGCGACTGAACTGCACTGAACTGAACTGAGGAGATTGAGCCTTAGAGAAAGGACTTTCTTCAAATCTGAGATTATGTGAAGAGCTATTCATAGATCTGCCCAGTTCTGAAGTCTTATCTTCCTGTTGTTCGCTGCCTCTCCTAGTTCTGACATGGTTTCTTGTTCTTAATCAAGTTATTTCTGTGCATCCCTGCCACTATTTCCACCACTCATTCCCTCAGTCATTTCATATATACTGAGCTAATGCCCTGAGTAAGATACTAGGAATAGAAAAATGATGAGAAAGCCTTTATCTTTGAGGGGAAATGAGCAACACGGCACATTGGGATTGGTTAAAAATCACTGCAGATGGTGATTGCAGCCATGAAATTAAAAGACACTTACTCCTTGGAAGGAAAGTTATGACCAAGCTAGATAGCATATTCAAAAGCAGAGACATTGCTTTGCCAACAAAGGTCCGTCTAGTCAAGGCTATTGTTTTTCCAGTGGTCATGTATGGATGTGAGAGTTTGACTGTGAAGAAAGCTGAGCACCGAAGAATTGATGCTTTTGAACTGTGGTGTTGGAGAAGACTCTTGAGAGTCCCTTGGAATGCAAGGAGATCCAACCAGTCCATTCTGAAGGAGATCAGCCCTGGGATTTCTTTGGAAGGAATGATGCTAAAGCTGAAACTCCAGTACTTTGGCAACCTCATGTGAAGAGTTGACTCATTGGAAAAGACTCTGATGCTGGGAGAGATTGGGGGCAGGAGGAGAAGGGGACAGCAGAGGATTAGATGGCTGGATGGCATCACTGACTTGATGGATGCGAGTCTGAGTGAACTCCAGGAGTTGGTGATGGACAGGGAGGCCTGGCGTGCTGCGATTCATGGGGTCGCAAAGAGCTGGACACGACTGAGCGACTGAACTGAACTGAACTGATAGAAAGGGTTGTGAAATCTTAAGGAGTATCTGACCTTGACTGTGGGGACACAGCCTAGTCCTGTTGATTTTTTGTCATTTCTCTAATGTTTTCTTATAGTCCAGTTCACTCTCGCACATGTACACACCTTGCGTGTCCTCTAACACACCCTTATACAATTGACTCAGGTTTCAGTGTTCTAAAAATGTGACGTGCAACTTAAAAATAGCCAAATGGCATTTGTTTACGCTGGCAGCAAAACTATAACTGCTGTCTTATAAACATTGTCAGTCAGTTGCTTGAAGGACTCATAGACTGTAAAATATCCCGAGATTACATACTGTGAACTTGCCATTCAGGAACCTTCTACTGAACGGCGGATACGTGTGAACACTGTGTTAGTTGAGGTTAGAAGCTTCATGGTGGTAATAATGATTTAAGAATGACTTCTGCCACCAGGCAGTAAACAAGTGCCCAGCAGTGGCACAGACAGTGGGCATCGACGGAGATGGAGGCGGCTTCCAGGAGCAGGGGTGGGGGGGCGGGTGTGGGTGTGCCGCTTGTTCCTCCCTCACCTGTGACTGTGGATAAGCGAGTGTGGTCATCCTGCGCTGAGTAGGGTATAGTTGTCAGCACCGCGGACCATCAAGGTGGAGTGGTGATGGTCTTCGTACTGAGCCACCAAGTCCAGCAGAGGTGATGTCTGAGAGCAAGGGGTTTAGAATGAAGAGTGCAGGCAGGAGAGGATGACTAGGGGTGCAGTTCACCCCCACTAGACTCCCTCTTCTGTCTTACCCCAGGAAGAGAGGCTCATACGGAGGAGTTGCTCTCTGAACATGGGTCTCCAGAGAACTGCATCCCTGTGGCATGAGGGGTGGACCACAACAGCCACGTAGCCTGAGAGATTCATGGCTGGGTACTTTGTATCCTTGCACTTCGGGACTCTGTAAAGCTAGAGGAACTGATTTCCAAAGTGGGTGATCTCTTTCCAGGAGACTTAGTGAGGGTTCCACTGGGCTACCAGTCATTGCTCTTGCCTGGCTCTTGGAGCTCCTTGTGTCCAGGGATCAGCAGGTGAGAGGAGTCCTCACCTAAGAAAGGGTCATTGATGTTGATCTGCAAGGGAAACAGGGCTGCTGCCATAAAGCACAGGCAGAGAGGACTCAGGTCATCACTTGGGTACCTCCAGGTACTCTCTGGTTTTCAGCATCCTCCCAGGAATGTATTTGCTAAAAGCTCTTCCCATGTTTCTGTGGTCAGATATGGCTGAAAATTGCTCAGTGAATCTCTTTTCTCATTATATTTGCTTTCTAAGATAACTCTCCTTGTATGCATAGGAGGCAGATAGCAAGTGTAGTGATTCATAAACAGGAGAGATTCAAGATACACCTTAGACAATAAAGTCTCCAGTCCTTTAATTAATCTGGAGAATAGCAGAGAACACATTAAGCACAGTAAATAAAAGTACAGAGAAAGGTCATGTAATTTTTCATCTTCCTAAACCCCCAGACTTGTATATTTCCCTCTTTCTTCTCATACTTACATTTAACAAAATAGCTATTGTTTTCTTTGTTATGATAAAATTCTCTCAACTTTTTTTCTTCTGAAAATTATTCATGTTCTAAAATTTTAGACACAAACTGTCTCTTCTAGGTTACAAAAATATAGCCCTAATAAGATTTTTTTCTCTTGAGACATTTCTGTGTATTATGTGAATGGTTTTATATTTTGTTTTCTTCTTTTCGGGGAGAAAGCTAGAGTCATCCATGTATTCCTCTTTTCTTCCTTTCAACTGTACCACATTGAGTCCTTGACTTGTGAAATAAGATCTGCCAAGAGACGGAAAATTCAAGAAGACTCTGACATGCTCTTTCAATCCCTGGACAAAACAGTAGACAAGAAAAGATACTGGATCAAAGGGGCATGGAGAGATTAAAGCCATCATTAAAAATATAACCGATGCAGGGTTCCATTTAATCCACCAGTACCGACCCCAAAGAAAGCTGATGGATCCTGGAGGATGGCTGTAGACCACAGCAAGCCAGATGAGTTATTTCTGATAAAAGAGATAGAAACTGAGCAGGACCCTGTGGGGCCTTCCTGGGGGACAGAACTCCTGCTTCTCCTGTGTCTCCTGAATTGGCAGGCAGATTCTTTATCACTGAGCCACCAGGGAAGCCCACAAAAAGCAAATTTAAAACATAACCATTTTCATAGGAAAGAATGCTTGCCAGGTCTGCCCTTACTTACTGCATAAATCCTCTGCCATCACCAAACTCAGTGACAGGAGGGCTGAGTTCATCAGGGCAGAACTGTGGAGCCATGGAGAGGCTACTGGAGCACTAGTTCCCTGGGCAGCTCAGGCAGCGGGGGATACCTCTGCTTCTCTTTTTCTTGAAGACAAAGACTATGTCTTGTACATACCATTGCTAGTATTACCACGATTGCTGTTATTTCTTTTAAATTTTTATCTTTATTTTTTTATTAGAGTATAGTTGTTTTACAATGTTGTGTTCGTTTCTACTGTACAGCAAAGCAAATCAGCTATATGCATGCATATATCCCGTCTTTTTCCATTTAGACCACCACAGAGCACTGAGTAGCGTTCCCTGTGCTATACAGTCATTTCTCATTAGTTATCTTTCTTATGGGGATTTCCTGGTGGCTCAGATGCTAAAGCGTCTGCCTGCAATGCGGGAGACCTGAGTTCGATCCCTGGGTCAGGAAGATCCCCTGGAGAAGGAAATGGCAACCCACTCCAGTACTCTTGCCTAGAACATTCCATGGATGGAGGAGCCTGGCGGACTACAGTCCATGGGGTTGCAAAGAGTTAGACATGACTGAGTGACTTCACTGAACTAAACACTATCTATCTTATATACAGTATCAATAGAGTATATATGTCAATCCCAATCTCCCAATTCATCCCACCTCGCTTTTCCCCCCTTGATATCTATGTGTTTGGTCTCTATGTCTGTATCTCTACTTGAATGCTAATTTCTTGTGTGAATTGTTTCTTGGGTGCTAGGTATTGGAGTAGGTGCTTTAAATGACTTAGCTCACTAAGTCTCCATGTGCCAGAGAATGTCAATATGTCTCCATTTCATAGATGAGGAAACTGAGAGACCCAGGGATATTGCCTAAGATCCCACAGGGACATCCCTGGTGACTCAGTGGTGAAGAATCTGCCTACCAGTGCAGGAGAGATGAGTTTAATCCCTCATCCCAGAAGATTCCCACATGCCGTGAAGCAACTAAGCCTGTGCACCGCAACTACTGAGCCTGTGCTCTAGAGCCTGGGAGCCGTAGCTACTGATGCCCTCATACCCTGGAGCCCATGCTCCGCAACAAGAGAAGCCACCACAATGAGAAGCCCTTGCATTCCAACTAGAGAGTAGCCCCAATGAAGCCCTTGCCCTACAACTCGAGTGTAGCCCCTGCTCGCTGCAACTAGAGAAACGCCTGTGCAGCAACAAAGACCCAGCCCAATCATAAATAAATAAATGTTTGTGGGAGTGAGAGCCTAGGGCTGTCGGATTTCAAGGTCTGTGCATGTCCTCCTTCAGAATCTGTAACATGCAGGGTGGTCTTCGTGGCCTCTCAACTTTACAACAGCGTTTCAGCCTTGCTTGTACATTGGAATCAAGGGAGGAGCTCTAAGGAATACTGATGGCAAAGCCCATTCCTAGGGATGTTGACATACTTTGTCTAGTTGGAGACTGGCAAATGGGATTTTTTAAAACTCTCTCCAGTTTATTTGGTTTTGCAGCCAGGATTGAGAACTGCTGCTTCACAGTTAGTTTTATGGACTGGAGAGAGAAGGCTGGGAGAGCCAAGGCACTTTCTAATTTCAGTTTCCGTTTTCTAAGAGCTAACTTTCCTTGGAATGGCCTCTTGAGGGGATCTTTTGAATGCTGGATTCCTGGGGCTGGGACAGAGCCTCAGTGCAGCTCTAGAAATGTAAAGTGCTTGGGGAAAGAAAGACTGAATTTGGGAGGAACACTTGAATGAGTTGATCTGGGGCAGTTTTGATGTCAGAGGGAGTTTTGTTTTGATGAGAGGAAGTGTCTGTGTGTGGTGACATGATGGTAGGCTTCCATGATCAATCTGGAAAGAACCAGAACCAAAGCCAATGGCAGAGATGAAAAAGACAACATCTCTTATGGGCGATATAGAACCAGCCACATGATAGATGAGATAATATAGTTCAGTTCAGTTCAGTTCAGTTTAGTTCAGTTCAGTAGCTCAGTTGTGTCCAACTCTTTGCAATCCCATGAATCGCAGCAGGCCAGGCCTCTCTGTCCATCACCAACACCCAGAGTTCACTCAAACTCACGTCCATCGAGTCAGTGATGCCATCCAGCCATCTCATCCTCGGTCGTCCCCTTCTCCTCCTGCCCCCAATCCCTCCCAGCATCAAAGTCTTTTCCAATGAGTCAACTCGTCGCATGAGGTGGCCGAAGTACTGGAGTTTCAGCTTTAGCATCATTCCTTCCAAAGAACACCCAGGGCTGATCTCCTTTAGAATGGACTGGTTGGATCTCCTTGCAGTCCAAGGGACTCTAAAGAGTCTTCTCCAACACCACAGTTCAAAAGCATCAATTCTTTGGCGTTCAGCTTTCTTCACAGCCCAACTCTCACATCATACATGACTACTGGAAAAACCATAGCCTCGACTAGACGGACCTTTGTTGGCAAAGTAATGTCTCTGCTTTTGAATATGCTATCTAGGTTGGTCATAACTTTTCTTCCAAGGAGTAAGTGTCTTTTAATTTCATGGCTGCAGTAACCATCTGCAGTGATTTTGGAGCCCCAAAAAATAAAGTCTGACACTGTTTCCCCGTCTATTTGCCATGAAGTGATGGGACCTGATGCCATGATCTTTGTTTTCAGAATGTTGAGCTTTAAGCCAACTTTTTCACTCTCTTCTTTCACTTTCATCAGGAGGCTTTTTAGTTCATCTTTACTTTCTGCCATAAGGGTGGTGTCATCTGAATATCTGAGGTGATTGATATTTCTCCCGGCAATCTTGATTCCAGCTTGTGCTTCATCCAGCCCAGTGTTTCTCATGATGTACCCTGCATATAAGTTAAATAAGCAGGGTGACAATATACAGCCTTGACGTACTACTTTTCCTATTTGGAACCAGTCTGTTGTTCCTTGTCCAGTTCGAACTGTTGCTTCCTGACCTGCATATAGGGTTCTCAAGAGGCAGGTCAGGTGGTCTGGTATTCCCATCTCTTTCAGAATTTTCCACAGTTTATGGTGATCCACATGGTCAAAGGCATTGGCATAGTCAATAAAGCAGAAATAGATGTTTTTCTGGTACTCTCTTGCTTTTTCCATGATCCAATGGATGTTGGCAATTTGATCTCTGGTTCCTCTGCCTTTTCTAAAACCAGCTTGAACATCTGGAAGTTCATGGTTCATGTATTGCTGAAGCCTGGCTTTGAGAATTTTGAGCATTACTTAACTAGAGTGTGGTGCCGCTGCTAAGTCAGTTCAGTCGTGTCTGACTCTGTGTGACCCCATAGATGGCAGCCCACCTGGCTTCCCCGTCCCTGGGATTCTCCAGGCAAGAACACTGGAGTGGGTTGCCATTTCCTTCTCCAATGCATGAGAGTGAAAAGTGAAAGATGAGTGCAATTGTGCAGTAGTTTGAGCATTCTTTGGCATTACCTTTTTTTGGGATTGGAATGAAAGCTGACCTTTTCCAGTCCTGGGGCCACTGCTGAGTTTTCCAAATTTGCTGCTATATTGGCATATTGAGTTTTCGCTTCTCATCTTTTCAGAGCTATTTGTAAGGCCTCCCCCGACAGCCATTTTGCTTTTTTGCATTTCTTTTCCATGGGGATGGTCTTGATCCCTGTCTCCTGTACAATGTCACGAACCTCAGTCCATAGTTCATCAGGCACTCTTATCTATCAGATCTAGGCCCTTAAGTCTATTTCTCACTTCCACTGTATAATCATAAGGGATTTGATTTAGGTTATACCTGAATGGCCTAGTGGTTTTCCCTACTTTCTTCAATTTAAGTCTGAATTTGGCAATAAGGAGTTCATGATCTGAGCCACAGTCAGCTCCTGGTCTTGTTTTTGCTGACTATAGCACTTCTCCATCTTTGGCTACAAAGAATATAATCAATCTGATTTCAGTGTTGACCATCTGGTGATGTCCATGTGTAGAGTCTTTTCTGTTGTTGGAAGAGGGTGTTTGCTATGACCAGTGTGTTCTCTTGGAAAAACTCTATTAGCCTTTGCCCTGATTCATTTGGTATTCCAAGGCCAAATTTGCCAGTTACTCCAGGTGTTTCTTGACTTCCTACTTTTGCATTCCAGTCCCCTATAATGAAAAGGACATCTTTTTTGGGTGTTAGTTCTAAAAGATCTTGTAGGTTTTCATAGAACCGTTGAACTTTAGCTTCTTCAGCGTTACTGGATGGGGCACAGACTTGGATTATCATGATATTGAATGGTTTGCTTGGAAACAAACAGAGATCATTCTGTCATTTTTTAGATTGCATCCAAGTACTGCATTTCAGACTCTTTTGTTGACCATGATGGCTATTCCATTTCTTCTAAGGGATTCCTGCCCCCAGTAGTAGATATAATGGTCATCTGAGTTAAATTCACCCATTCCAGTCCATCTTAGTTAGCTGATTCCTAGAATGTCGACGTTCACTCTTGCCATCTCCTGTTTGACCACTTCCAATTTGCCTTGATTCATGGACCTAACATTTCAGGTTCCTATGCAATATTGCTCTTTACAGCATCGGACCTTGCTTCTATCACCAGTCACATCCACAGCTGGGTATTGTTTTTGCTTTGGCTCCATCCCTTCATTCTTTCTGGAGTTATTTCTCCA